>NW_027223322.1:10035034-10180605 GCF_030449975.1 Polyergus mexicanus | reverse complement strand
AAGCAGTGGTATCAACGCAGAGTACTGACAGACCCACAAAGTACGCCATTAAATGGTTATATTTAGCCTTCTTGTGTCACTTTGATATCGTAAACACGTCCCGGCCATTACCCGTCAGTTTTAGATCCCGGCGCACGAGAATATTCATCGTATCTCCATGTATATTTATGATCCGTTCCGTTTTAGTCCAGCTACAAATATATACATTCGAGTACTGTGCAAAGATCCGCTCGCTATATACTATCGTAGTACATTGCGGGAACAATGAAATTCCGTTACCTTGTTCGTCGGTCTTATATCCGAGACGCGAGAGAAACGTCTTTTTTATTACGCGTGAGGAGAAGCTACTAAACGTAGTTACAACTTGCTGTATAGTTGCAGTTTACATGGCAAATTACATTTTGGCTTCTCCCGATGTTATTTTATTACCTAATAGATATTCATCGTTACATGTCGAATTCGCATTACAAATCCCAATGATTGGGGGGGGGGGGGATATCTATGGACTATATCTATGCACTGTTCATACTAATCACATTTCGAACACGTTAAATTCATATCGTCCGTGAAATATACATACTGCCGTGATTGCGCTAATGCAATTATATATTAATTCGATTACATTTACCCTTCTTATGCTACTCTGATATCGTGAACAAACCCGTTGTTTACGACACTGAACTCGCAACACTCTGGTGTGTGTGTGTGTGTCATATAGTGTATGCAATCGGACGAACACACATCCGGAAGAGCGAATCGCGAAATTCCACGTGCGAATCGCGTCGCAAACACGCGATTATCTTAGATTTATGTATCTTGCCGTGTTCTCGAACATAGAGGAAATGTCACGAGAGAACGTGTACCGGCAAACTCGATCGCATATCGCGGACGTAACTAAAGGCTTCTTAGTCATCTCCTGGCAACGGAGTCTCTCAGCCGCGAATAACGCGATCTCGTGTACAACCGCTTTGGCATAATGCTCGCTCGAGGGGCATGCGTATCACGTCGTGTTACGTTACTAGTTTACCTCGATCGTACAACTGCGTCAGGCCTTCTTTTACGAGAGACTGCCTATTGTACTATATTCTAATGATATGAGGTACAACAAATTAACATAAATAATATTAAATTAAATCTATACAGCTGTAGTAAATTAAAAAAAAAATATATATGATATATTGAAGAAAATTTTTATAAATAAAAAAAAAAGAGAGAGAGATAAAAATCTCACAAACGAAATATTTTTAATGCTAATTACATTTGATTTTTTTCTCATTTATTTCTTCTCGTACCTTGATATTTCTATCATTATTTTTAATTATATTACTTTTATCGTTATCATTGAAAGACCATCGATATGGATTTAAAAGAGTATATGACGATCAACAAAGAGCATGTCAACTATTGACGTTTTACGTGTTTTTCAAATCACGGTAGCACTAAACGCGATGCATTCCTCGAATGCGACATATCCCGGCGATATCAAACCCGGTACGACGTCGTAACTGTATAACTGCTGGGTTATAACCCTTGCCCCTTGCCTTTCCCCTCCCTCCCCCCCTCCCCAATCCCCCGTCCGAGTTACTCTCTCGGTTGATACTTGTTACTTACGTAAATATTCACATAACGCGTACATGTTCCTGTAGACTCCGATTCATTACGTTTACGAGGTGACACGCATATTAAATGCAAGTATATTAAACGCGTGTCGTGCATTTATATTAATTTAACGTTGCGGAAGTATTAAATTTGAGGCATTTAGCTCTTCGAACATACAGAAACGGAAAACATTTATTAAGACATGTAACGAAAATATTCTACGATAATTATTTCTTCAATGTTTTTTTGTGGGGAAAAAAAGAAAAAGATTCAGAAAACTTAAAAAATTCTATGACAATTCCTAAACGAACGAAGCTGTTAAAATCACGGATAATGAGCGCCGTTAACATATATATGGACTTGTGTCGAAATCCTCTTCTTCAACGGAGGATTCGAACGGATCAGAACTGGCACTCATTCTTGTGAAAGTTTTCTCTTTTGTTAATAAACCGTTGCCTATATGCGTGCGGCAACAATAATAAATAAGAAGCGGATCAGTCGACAAAGATATTTCGTCGCAAGGACGACTTTTATTAAACTCGGCGAGGGATTCGGCGATGACGATCGTGTCCTGATGATAAAAAGAAGTTTGACTATGAGTCTCGTCATTAAAATATGATCCGGATGTTTCTCGACACTTGGATATATAACGATAATCGAGAGCGTATAACGAGTAGTAGTAATCCGTGGAACGTTTAAAAAAATATCGCGTTTTATAAATAGCTTCGAGACGAACAGGTGAGAGAGGACTCCGCTAATATTAAATTCCGATGCTATTATGCTTGACAGGAATTCGATTCGATTAACATTGAATGGCGGTGTATATACATTTTACTGGAGAAAACGCAGACGTAGAGATAGTTAGACTCTAATAAGAATAGCGATAACGGTAGTGTTACGTCTCGGCGCCTCTACGGTATAAGTAATTTAACAGGTAACTTTGGAAGGATGTAATCTGTATCTTCGCGAAATTGCGGTTGGCGGAAGTCTAAAAGTTGAGCTTCTCAATTATGAAAGATCGTTGGTACGCCGCTCGTTGTTCCACAGGCGGACGTGATATAGTCAAGTTGGCGTTACTTAAACGAAAGTTCGGAATGTTTCGTTAACCCTTAAATGAAATTTTTACATGGCCGCTCGTGAAACTGCCTTTGGAAGAACGAGAGCTGTCTTTGAACAAGCTGGTTAAATCCCCCGATGTATATTTAATACGTCTTTAATTTTCTTCTCTTCTGCATCCCGAAGTAAAATCCAAAAAAAGATATGTTTAAAAAGCCATGATTAATTAATTTGATAAGCATCGATAGGAGAATATAATATGTGGTTGAGTATCGTGTTAAATGTAACATTAATGATATTACATATATAAGAAAGATATCGTGAATTTAAATCTAGGTTGAAGCGAATCGGCTTCGAAAGATCGCTAACGTCTTATTTGGTGAAGTAAATACAACATCGCAACATGTAAGTTCCTTCTTTTGTGTGCGATCGTGAATTTACATACATCGTTGCCCGAATTGAATTAGAATTTCAAAGCGAAGCGATAACCGAGAGCAGAATTTCTACGCGAAGGTGTAGTACCGTCGACCATAGAGCGGGACGGTCAACTCTATTGGGTTCCTCTCTCCTTTGAGGAGAGAAGACATTCGGATGGCCAGGCCGAACAAAATACCCACGTTTTACGCGGCCGCGCAAATAAGAATTACGGCCTGTAGTTACCGCTACCAAGACGCGTGTACGTGATACGGCGACGAATGTCGACGCGAAATAAACCCCGGTTCTCGAAAGAACCCAGCTCCGACCATCCCCGACTCATGTCGCGGTCGTTCGCGCTATCGTAAGTTTATGTTGTCGGTTGCAGGCTACGTTACCTCTGGCCCGCACCCTCCTTCATCCTCGACGTCGTCGGCGGCGACAGCGGCAGCGACGGCGACAACGGCTCACCCTTTATACGACGCGATAGTTTCATCGCGAAACTGTCGCCGTTCGCATCTGTCGCATTTCCCATTACCGCGCGAGCATACACCCGGCCCATTTCCCGACGGTAAACTCAAGTGCGCTCTCAATTCGCTCACCCCCGATGTTTCTCTTTTACCACCCGGCGCGACGGCGGCAACTCCTTTTCTCCGCGCGCGCGAGCGAGCGAACGCCACAACCGCGGCTTATCGTCGTGATTAAACGAAACGAGTTATCTCGGCTTCGTCGCTAAGCTCGTATCCGACAATGTTGTTGTTGATTAGACGCCAACTCTCGAAAGAGTTCATTCGGCGGACGGCAAGAGGCATACGTGATCTAATTTAGTCGCAGTATACGGTTGTTAATTACTTGGAACTTGAAGAAACTGAAGGGATCTAGAATGTGATAGGATGAAAATTGAAGGAACGGATATCAGTTTGGAGATTATTTGTAATAATGAAAATTCGATAAAATGCTTTTTTCACATTAAAAAAAGTAAACGGAATAAATTTTGTAAACTGTGATAATTTGATTGAGAATATTCCTTGAAAAATTAGCTTTGGTACGTTATACTTTCAGTATAATGTACCAAAAAATTACAGTTTTAATATTTTAATATTAAATGAGAACAAAAATATATATAAAAAAAAAACGATCGTACAATTCGTGCACATGATGTAGGTCACGCTTTCTAAACACATTGAAAAGTCGAAAAATGCAAGAAAATTTCTGAAACGATATCGGACCTAGCGAATTATATTCAAACGATGAATTCGAGAGAAATATTTATCCAACGAGCAGACTCCGCGTCTGCGGAGATGTTGGTATCTTCGTCAAATATTACACGGCTGCCCACAGCGAGCGCGCACTATCTCACCGTTTCCATTAATAAACGCAAGAGGGTCGTGGAGATAAATTTTAGCGTCATGTAATACAATACGAGCAACGCCGTGCGCCCTTTGATACCAAAACATAAAAAGAAAGAAAGCGCCACACCAGGCGTTTTTATAATATATGACTTCTTTAATAAATCGCGCGCGATGCTGCGACGCGCTCCCAAGACGCGGTCCGAGACAAGGTGCGCTGGTTCATCCTTTATCAAAAGAAAAAAGGAGAAAAGGAGAAAGAGAGAGAGAGAGAGAGAGAGAGAGAGGGAAAGAGTGACGTTCCTCACGGCGGAAGTAAAAATTCAATGCCCCGTTTAAATAACCCATCATCAACGGCGTCTTCCGTCCGGTCGCTTCGCAGGGGTCAGTATGCCCCCCCGTAAGGATGAAGTAGAAAGGCGGGAGAAAGGAGGGAGCGGGAGGGAAGCAGGTCTCCCGAAAATCCTCAGGGGTGCGATCGCGGACGGACTAGACGCGCTTTCCACAACGTATCTTCCCACCGTCGAACCCGCTCGACCGGTGTCACGTCCACCCCGTTACGCGAAAGAATTTCATCGGTCCTTCCTAAAGAGACCCCCAACGAACCGGGAAGGGGACCCCCATGCGATCCGGCGCATCTCCCCATTCTCCTTCGCGGCTTGTCACGTGCGCCAATGACGATCGAGCGGCCCGAAAAATTTCGCTTTCCGAACCAATGGCTGTCGGGAATCGCGATTTCTCGTGTCTCTTCGTACGTTGGAAGAGCCTCTTGACGGCCTTGAAAAATCACAGGCACGTGCGGCCTCCTTCCCGTGTTCCAAATTTTATTGTCGGTTTTATGTGCGCGAACTCGTCGATCGGGACGAGCAGCTGCCCGTTGGCCACGTTTCGCGCCTTTTTCACGTGTCGCCTCTTTTTCTTTTTATTTATTTTTTTACTTTCTCTATTCTTTTGATTCTCTTTCCTCGCCGCACTCACCTCTCTTCCTCGTGGCTTCTCGCTACGATACTTCATGCTTGTCTGTTTGGCAGTGCACGCGTGCTACGACCACGAACTTCCGAGTCGTGAAACGTCGCGACGCGATGGTTTTTTAAAGGGACAGCGCATAGCGCTTCCTGACTCGTCCTTCCGTTGTTCCTTCCGCGATTCACCGACATACGGTGGGATTTAAATTTTAAACCATATCGAAAATGCTAATGCGCCCGACATCGCCGCGACCTCGTTCTTTTTCCTGTCCCCGGATCAAGAAAAACCGTTGCCGTACATCTTGTCTTTTAGATGATATGTATCTCTAAGCCTAACAGAGAGACGATTATTTCTCTAAGAGATTTTGACAATAAATTGTTGATCAAAATTTATACAAGTTTATATATTTCTTATATGATATACATGTTACAATTCCATTTTATTAAACAGTGTATTTATTGTCGAATAATATTATTTATTTACAAAAGCTCAACACTTGTCTATTTACTTCACAATTGCCGACATTATAATATAACACAGTCAATCTATTTTTTAAATTATCATCTTTTCTCATCGGGATTCTTCATTGTTGTCCCTTCGATATTTTCTCTTCAAGTCTCCCGCATCATATACAATATATTGCTTGGAAGCGATGATATTACAACGCTGCGCGCGCGAGAGACATTCCTATCTAGATTAATTAATAATGTATATACGGTGCTGGGCAAATTTTCCACGGTGTGCAGAATTCTTCGATCGACCCTCACCGACGGACGCCGCGTACACGCGGCAGGATCGTTAATGGAAGATGTAATTGGAAAATACTTGGCGCGCCTCCGTTCAATTCGCCACCGTGTTTGCTCGCGATACGCGACGAACCGAGTTATCGCAAGAATCCTGCTTTCATCGGCGCTATAATCCTGTGGCACGGTATATAAACTTCACTCCGACGATGTTGCTACGCGTTTTTAACGCCGACATCTCCGCTCGAGAGAGGCCCGAATTGTATTTATAAAATATCATGATATATATTGTTATCTATCTTGGATGAAAAAAAGCACAGAACATGTTATGTTTTTTTAAGGAAAATGAGAGATGATATCGGCGGCCATATATGCAATCAAGAATATCAAGATAATGAAAAAATAATATCGTAAAAGCGAGAGAATTTGAAATTATAATTAATAGAATATTAATTTAAAAATTAATTTAAAGTTTTGCCAGAGTTAATTAATAAGAGTTCAATTTTCACGAATTAAAAAATTTTTAATCTAACGATTATCTAGCTCATTGCTATAAAAATTAAAGAAATAATAAATGTTTAAGTTAAAAAAAAATTAATTCCTTCTTTTTAAATTTTTTGAAACAATCAATTTATTACACTGAATCTTTCAAGTCTGAATAGTTAATGCATGAAATTCGAAACGCACGGGTGAAGGCTTGACTTTTTTATGCGTTAACTCTCGAAATATTTAATATCGATAGGATCTCTTTATCTATATTGCAGCCATCTTCAAAGCGATGCAAATGCGAAAGGAAATTTTGCATCGCCCTGGGCGTATACAGTCATATAACGATAATAATTCACTAGACTTCCGCGCGTCGATAATTTGGCTCGCGCGTCCATTTGTGTACGGCACAGGCGCGTTGGATACTATCGCGACCATTTTCCATGATACGGTACACCATGAGTTTTCCCTTTCCCGATATATAAGCGGCTTACTGGTTTTCACCAATTAGACATCCAAATTACAAACTCCATCAGGAGATTGAATCATTTCGCGGCCTCGCGAGACGTCTTCATTTGTCGTTGGTCGAAATGATGTATCTCTTTGTTGATGTGTTATATTACGTTCAGACAAAGAACGAGAAGGAAGAAGTAATCTGGGACAGACGATGACGAAGAGGGTGGAGATGGCCTCGAAGGGATAGGACTCGATGCATAAACGGGAGAGCAGAACGCGAGGGTGATTACAAAGGCGCGGCGAGAATACTCTTGAAAGTGAATACTAGTATCCAATTGCAGCTATCTACCGTGTCTCCAGTTGTTCAAAGTGCGTATAACGGATAAGAGAGAGGTAGGAATTAATTGGCAGGTCGCTTTCAATGGCGCGAGCGCGCCAGGAGGAGGTGAAAAGGAGGGAAGGTCTTTGGAAAGACGAGAAACACAGTGCACGCCTCGGTAGTATCTTGATTGAGAATGATTTGTGCATTCCTTCTATATATAACATAAAAAAAAAAAAAAAATAGGCACCAGAAAAAATAGCGAGCAAAAATTATGTTTGCAAGATTGCGAGTAAATATTGATAATTGTGGATTAAGATTCTCATATTCAGATATAAAGGTTGAAAAGTATGAATATTTTTTTAGTTATTTTTTTTATACTACTCCTTTATACAACTAGTTATGCTTAGATTTAATTTGAGCAGATTTAATGTTTTTCTTCTTTTAAAACTCGAATATAAAGAAAGCGGAATAGGAATCGTATCTTTCGTGATAGTTGCGATATATACCTATCTTGTGATAGTTTATATTCATTGCAATTTTACGTCATCAATGGTAATGGGGAACCGACTTAAACGATCCATTCGGAACTTGTCGAGGAGTCCGATATAAAACCGCGATATATTACGAAATACACAATTCTAATACTCTCTTTCACGGTGATGCCTCAAGATATATAATGCACTTTGAGACTCATTATAATTGCAAAGTAGCGTTAAAGCTAGCAATGTCTATGACTGAAGAGTAGTAGCGTGTTGAGATGCTAATTAGTGGGTTAGACTAGAGAAGAAGACATTTATAGCAAGCGAGGGAAAGCTTTCAGGTGCACGTTCAAAGACATTCGAAGTATATTGCGAGAATGCGAATTCATCTCCATGAATTTTTGGTTCGAATCTAAATATTATTCATTAGTGAATAAAAATTTATATTCTACGGAAGATGTAAAAATGATTTCTTTCTTAAATGATTTTGTTTCGGCATCGTATATTTAATTGATATAGATTGTTTACTATTTTTTTGCATACGTGTAGAATATACAATTATAAATAATTTAATATCAGAATATAGGAATAACAAATAATTTAATAGCAATAATACATTTTACAGTTTTAATCAGATTTATCCCAAATTTTTTCAACAAGCAGAAGCAGTCAACAACATGAAAGACCTATAATTATATTTTATTTATAATATCTGGGATTTTCGCATGTTTGTGAAAACAATGCGCTAGACGGATGGAGAAAAATAAAGAGATAACTATTCAAATTAATCAGTTGATTCAACATTTGTTAGTGGTGTTAACTGGATTAAATAAATATATATAATTATTTACATATGTGTGTGTAAAAACAATTCTGTGAGGTCTGCTCGTTTAACACGAACGATGCGTTGTCGCGTGTTTATATGTCATCCGCGCTGTCACTTTTTTTTATAAATATTTTACAGGAAAAAAATTAAACTCTCAAAGAATCACTTATCGACGTTTTCTCGCGAGTACTTGATAGCTTGATTATGCGAATCGTATCCGCGAGAGACACACGCGTGAATTCGCGCCCTTTACATAACAAGATCGATCTCGCGGAATTGTCGGCGGTTAATTGCGTTCTCTCGCGCTCGCGCGCCAATCGAAGAGGCGACGAGGAAATAAAAAGGAAATCCCGGGGTTATCGCAAAGCCGCGCGTCGCGAATTCATATTTATTCAAAGTGGAATTAACGTCGAACGAGTCGGTGAGAGGACGGGGCGAGAAGGGGAATAAAAAGCGAGCGCGCGCGCACGCTCGATCAATAAGTTCGACCAATTCTACGGCCCGCCGCGCTTTATGGACTCGTTACAAACTCGCGCACGTAATTATCTCCATTTCGAATTCATGTAGGCGCGCACACAAGCCAATCGCACAAAGGTCCCTTTAATCTGCACGCCCGCTTCCTACGCGTATCGACGCGTATCGCGAAGCGGACCATAACGCCCTCGGATTATCACGTGCAACGCGCATTAAGGTACGCTGCCAACCCGCGTTTGACATTTTTGGTCGGTTTAATTTTGATAGTTTGTGTGCATTTGCCGCGCGACAAAAACCGCGTTTGTTTTTTCGGCGAAGCAATTTTTCAATTTCGCACCAATTATGTACGTATGTTCTCGCACAAATGCAATTTTGTTATTTTCACCCGAATACTCCTTCCGATATCATGATTGACTGCAAACTCGTTAAGCTCGTTGATTCGCTGAAAATTTTATTGAGAAAGCAAAAGAAAAAGATCATGTATTCTATCTCGTGACAGATTTAACGTCGTAATGACATAAGTTTGTGTCGTGGAAAGCATTGATTTAACGTCAATTGCAGCTGCAGCGGGCATTGAAAACATTAATAATATATATATGATTGTGCAATATTCAACATTAGATATGCGGAATAAAATTAAAACTAGAATAGATATATATATGTATGTTGAATAATACAAATACTCATTGTCAATGCAAAGTTATAAAATTCTAGCATTGTGTGTATTTGTAAATTTTTAAAAGAGAACTATATGTGTGTGTGGAAATTAAACAAATCGTGAAGTGAAAAATTCTGAATATTTACAATATGTACTTCTCGATTACTGAATTCTTATCGTCATATTATAAATAACGTACTTCAACGTACTTTTTAATATAAAAGAAACTTTTATCACATCTTTGATGAAAATGAAATATATCAATATATTTCATTTGATCTAATATTTCGATTCTTGGCGTATTGCCAGCAAATCATTCCCGAGTAGTTCCGATACGTTTCCGTATCGTTAACTTTTGTCAGCGTCAGCGATCGAACGAAAAACCCTTGTAGCGGGAAAAATTGACCAGTGGCATCTATGAAAGTTCACGCAAAATCGAAGCCACGGCGTACATAGGCGTTTCTACGACTTTAATTAGCTAACGGAAAAGTGAGGAAAATTGCTGGTGCAACAATGGTAGAATGTTTATAGGGAAAAAGCAGAAACGCGCGCGAGGACGAGAGAGAGCGAGAGCGAGAGAAAGAGATCGCAATGATTCGCGACGGAGCTAATGACGTCACGTCGCACAAAGAGCGTCGAGAAATTACGATTGCATATTGCCGAGGCGTTTCTTTGTTTACGTGTCGGCGAATGTTATGGTTCGAGAGAGTGTGCGAGGCACTTAATTGGCGCTAGGTAAAAGTATTCGCCATCACGTCGCTTTGATTCACGGCAGATTGTTTCTTCATTCAATACATTTCTCGTAATACCCTTCCTCTTTCCCCTCGACCCCCCCCCCCCGCTCTATATTCCACAAAAGATATAGTTATGGTTACTATTCTAAATTTAAGTTTCCATATTTCTGATCATTGGGAACCAACTTTGCGCATAATTATGTTATTATATTTTATAAGTAATGAAAAGAGCAACAATTATTTCATTGATGTACTTATTTTAAGTCTAAAAGTAGTTTAGAGGGAATAAAAAATAGTTTAGAGAATATCGCTCGCGATTATTATAGATTTGTTAAACAGTATTTCTGATTACGCGCTTTGTTATAGATGTTTGATTTCACACACGCACATTTTTTCAAGACAGCTCGTTTCGTTACTCCAACAGTTTCCTTCGTCCACTTCAACTGACTTTTGCCGCAAGGAATACATCCGTGAATACTCTTCGAGATATGAGCGGCGATGGAAAGCGCGAAGAGCGTGTCGCACTTGACGATTTTCAATTTCTCCGGACTTCTCGCGATTTTTCCGAGCAAGAGCATTGCATTTTTTTCGTTCCATCTTCTTGAGCGCACATACATGGCTCTTTGCACCTTCTCCTTGAAGGGCGGCAAAATCCATTCAACTGCTACTCTCTATTCTCAAACGCGCGTTTTCTCGTACGTCTTTCATAATGTGGAAAACAGCCGATTGGAAGGAACTAGATAGGGAACGCTGACGTCAGCTTCTTGAATATCGTTCGATTACCGCATTCTTTGATAGGAATGTTTTTCAATAGCTCGTTCGTATATAAGTCTCAATAAAATTAAAATTAATGTAAAATTAAAATACTTTTGAACTTTACCGCGGTTTTGTATGTTTCTCATTAGAGAGTGAGAGAGAGAGAGAGAGAGAACAATAGTCTAGAAATATTATTTACAAAAGTTTCAACTGCAGCAATTCTCGATGATTAATTAACGTTTAATTAATTAATTTCTATATTAAACTATTGAATAAATTATTGAATTTGCGCATATATATATATATATATATATATATATTCTATCGTTCTAAATTTTTTAATTGGCATTTAATATAATTTCCAATATTTAACAAATTCACAATATAATGTCTAATTTCTTTCTCTTTTTTTTAAGGTTTATTAAACATATAAATATTTGATATATTCTTATTGTTCTCGAAAATAATATTTAAGTCGGAGATAGATTATATATTTTGTTTTTTCTCCTCCTCTCTTTACTGTGTTTTTTTTTCTAGAATTTTTAAGAATTTGATAAATCTACTTCTTGCAATTGAAAATATTTCTAGACGTTATTCGATTTATTCTTTTGAATTTGACAAAGTGAGATCTACTAAGTCCGGAATTCGCTATTCCTATGCTACCCCTCTCTTCAACTCTTTCCAATAGCGACCCCCATGGAACACACCATCCCCGATTACTATCCCTGAATAACCTGTTTATACGTGAAACAAGAAGATTGTAGGGTAGAGAACGGGAAGAAAGTAAAAATATCAATAGACATTGTTGCACACGTAACGTTCGGTAGATGCAGTCTAGAAAGACAAATAACAATGTCGATTTTTCTTTCTCTTCTGGCGTTCCGGTTCTGATAACAGGATTTATTTTCTATTCTGTGTAATTCATTTTGTTCGTTTCAAGATATTTCTATCTAAATAGAAACTTGCACCTTGAGTGTCGCGCTATTCACAAATTCCATGAAAAAAATATATAAGTATAAAATAAAATTTTTATTTAACGCTGGGAACGCAGAAAATTTGTTTCATTTTCCAATATACGACTCTTTCCGCAAACGATGTTTGCAAGCTAATTAATTTACCTAGTATAAACACGTTTTGCATTTCTTTGTTGAATGTTATTAATGTTTAATCGCGAAAATTTTGTTCCAATCGACGGACATCTTTTTCGCAGACACGATTAATTTAATCTCGTTTCCATATGCAATTTCCTGCATTCCTATGCTCTTATAAAAATTCGCGGTAGTCACGGCTGGTCGTTGTCCTGGCGATTTAAATGTTACCCCGAATCGACTGGTAGATTCAATCCCGAAACCGCGTCCCCCGTTTTTCAAGGATTCAATTCGGCATGCATAATTCCGCGAGCGGGGAGGATGAGCCGCGCCATATCAGGAAAAGGAAGTACCGGCAGGTTTTCAGGCGCGAAAGGAATTCCCCGACCTAGCCGAGAGTGGTATGTCGGTAACCCCTTTTCTTCCTGATGTGCGTCGGCTTTTCCCAACGACCCCCTGCGAGAACAAAAACTCGCGAGACCGACCGGTCCTACGCAAGCAAGTTGAGGAGGACTGGGGATACGAGGGCACGTAAAAGAGGAATAGTAAAATGCCAGGTCGAAAATGAAGGAGTGGGGAGGAAGACCACCAGCGGCTTTCTCGTCGCGATTTCGTGAATTTCGAGAGTTAGTTGGTCTGTCGTCATCAGCTATTGCGAGTCTAGTTGCGCCGGAAGTGCAAGACACCATCAAGAGTTTGATCGTCGCGATCCTGGCATAAGACCTCGATCTTACGAGCCGCAATCGAAGCATTTGAAGATTCGAAGAATCCTCGCCAATGAGATTTTATCTTCCGTTAAAATTAACCGAGGAAATCGAACGCTCGAGATACCGAGATGATTAATGATACTTAATATTTCGGAATAACGTCTAATCAAGTCGAAAAATCCGTTCTATTTCGCGAATCTACGTTCTCCGATCGTCATTAGAATCGCTATCGCGTTTTATTGCTATAATACCGAGAGGCATCGCGGATTTCGCGCGGAAATGCCGCGGATACCGTCCGATAACACTCTCGAGGAACGAATTATCACGCTCTACCGATAGATGATTGATATATTTTCCATCTGTGTGTGTGCCGTTTCGTTTTTTGCGTCGCATCGCGGACGCGTTCGAACCGACAAAGCGTGATTCCGGTTACATGACATGGATGGATACAATAATGGCTGGTACCATCGTCAACAGCATCACCATGACCATCATCATCCACGCCAACAGCAACAGCATCAGCATCAGCAGCAACAGCCGTATCAGCAGCAACAATCGTACTATGGACATCACCATCAGTATCAGACCCAGCATCATCAGTACTCGCAGCAGTACTCGCCGGATTATCTGTATCGATTTTCCCTTCAGGTAATTCACGCGATATCATCGGACAAGATAGCACGGTTCATATACCCTCCTCGCTTTGTGTTTATGAATGAATATAACACCGTGTATAGGACAAGGAAAAATCGGAAACGATATTTCTCCGATGCCCAACGTTATTTGCCAACTGCTTGAAAAGACTGACAGTTTGAAATTGCGTCAGAAAAATGCTATGACGCTTCGTTTTAGGTCGTGAAACTAAACGACGCACGCTCTCCATTATATCGTTACATCATCCGAAAAAAATTGGAGCTTTTATTATTATTTTTCATAATTAATGAATCATATATTATTGATATCTTTTTATAGCATGATCTTAAAATAGAAACACCATTAATCGCAACAAGAATATCGTTAAAAAATGATGATACCAAAATAGCAGTTAATATAAAAGCGATGAATCACTATATATCTCGATATTATAACAATTTAATGCTTATTTTTGAACGACACGTGCGGGATATTTCTGGTCGTGTAATGCCATTGAGAAGGATTAACTTCGCCAATGAAATTAATTATTTCTAGTTATTTCTCGATTAGACACGTGGATATTTTGCACACGGACTGCTCGGCTTGATAATAGCCCGACAGCTAATATATAATAGAAAGAGAGAGAACGAGAGATTAAAAGGGAGCTCCTTTTCTTTCTCTTTTACTGTCCAAATGGAAACCATTAATATTCGATATCAAATGAACGTGCTAATTGTAATTTAATTATTTTACTGCATTACTTATGAACGTGGTTTTGAAATCCTTATCAATCCTTATCATTATCAATCACCATTATTTTAATAATATGAAATTCTCCAAACGATTCTATGAATAGCGCTCGAAGCGCACGCCGTGCTTTTGACACGATGACGCAGTGCTATAACCGTTGAACAATCTGGATAACGTATAATACTCTTTCAATCCCGAGATTTCGCGTTTGATATAATACTGAATGAAGGTTTAATACTTTTTCGTTTGCGTACGAAGATTACGTTAATCCGAGAAACGACAGCCTGCATTATTTATCAATCGTGACGTATTAACGGTATCGATCGAGATGCGAATGTGTACCTATATCGGTGATGAGCGTATGTTATTATTAACAACGCAAATTGCCCGCGGAATATATTTCCGATAACAATTTTATTTCGCGAAGTTTTTCCACTTCAAGCTATTATTTTTTACAATTTGGTTGGTAATTTTTCACCGGAAATCAAGCCTTTAGCTTACATCCGCTGCAATCAATATTTCCCGCTCGCGATGAGCGCGCGCATGCGATAATATTTGCAGAATCTTCAATATCACGTGACATTTGCATCCGGAATAAAATTTATTGCGGAATAAAAAGAGCGTGTCCCCCCCCTCCCCCCTCCCCCCCAATTTCAGTCCTCGAGAGTCTCTCTCTAAGAAATTTATACGAGTAAACTTTTTTTCCGCGCGAGTAACACGGTGAATAGAAGGGAGAAACCAACATCGACTAAGCAAAAAAAAAAAAGACGTCGGCGATGCGGACGCAATCTGCGATTTTTATGACGCACGGTCACATGTGCGCGCAACGACATTTGTAAAATATTACACGGCACATCGAAGCTGATAAAAAGAGTTCGGCGGCGGCGGCGGCATCGCAGAATATTTCCCCAAGATATACGCGTGTAAACTCGTGTCGCGCGCAGGCGCGAAAAATAAAGGGAAACCATATCTGATAAAAGGAACGCGCCTCGGCTTATTTGATATCAAATTTTTATGACGCGCGGATGAACCAATCGCGTGAGCCGGCATTCGCTTCCGACGCTTATCGACGGGGAATTAACTCTGCGTAAATTAATCATACTCGCCCGCCGATCGGACATGTACGTATGATTTTCTAGCGGGGACCATTCTCTGTACGCCAGCGGCATGAACAACCGCATATCGATGAATGTTGGGGTCGCGAAAGAGGGGATGAGACGAGCAACAGAGGGGGATGTGAAAGATAGATGTGAGAGAGATTGCGAGGGCGCACAGAAACGGAGACGGTGAGATAGAGAGGTAGATAGATAGATAGGTGGATAGAATCCCATATCTCCACGAAGCGAGCGAATTCTGCATCCATCGTCGACCCGAATACAACGAGCCGTGTCTTATCTGACAGATAGATACTGGTCGGAGTTATGCGTTACCAACACCAAATTATGTTCCCGTCGTTCTTCCATCTCTCTCGCGGAAGAGCAAAGCGTCCACGGAGTTACGATTCACATCGGAGTGGCCGTGAACGAAATCTCGCGAAATATACGCGAACATTCACTATCGAATAGTTATCAGAACTCGAGTCTCCATTTGAAGTTACTCTACATAGAGATTGTATAATAATTATATGAGGCTTCTCAAAAAATAAAACAAGAGATATATAAATCAAGTGCTAATACGTAAAAGCGACATAAAAAAATATAATTACAAATATAATAGAATTATGACATAAAATAAAAAGGTGGAAGGACGATAGAGGAGAGTAAAGTGGCAAGTTTCTACGCTACGTTCTTTCTGTTTTTTTTTCTCTCTGCGTAGCATGAATACATATTTTAAATGCAAAGGGTATAAAAAAGTGCGACCGCTAAAAGGGACGGGTGCATCGCGTTTGCAAACGTCGGCGACAACGGCGTCGCGCGGAAGCGTGAAGCGTAAAACTTATCTCCGCCTGCGGAAATTATCGTCGTGACGTAACCATCGCGAAAAATAGGGACGAAGAGCGCGTTTCGTGTTAGTCAGCGTAGCACGGACGGAGAGAGGACTTCGGGGAACTTTGCGTAAAAGCTTTTTCGCAAAAGGAGCCTCTAAATAAAGGACGCGCGAATGATGCGTCTGCGTTACTTATCCCCCGTTCCTGTTATAGATATGCTCGTGAATTACGCGCATTGTCGTATGCGCGAAATTACGCTGTCTCGTACAACAGTTTCTTATCGAATAGCAAAATTCGTCGCTATATCGCGCGAATACGCCGTGCGGATTTATGATTCTACACGCGAACGAGCGACTCCTCCAAAATTCTCGATTCCCTGAAAATATCTCGAACATCTCAAAGCTCGATGAGACAGATCGGGTTCCTTCATTCGTGCATGACGCACGAACTTGACGTTTTTCTCAAGTGAATAGAATAAATGTGCCAAAAGTTACGTCTTCTTCGTAAAAGCTAAAGTGTTTTGATGAGATAAAAAATGTAATCGATAAGATAATGATATCACATTTATATGAAATCACGTATAGTAAGGTAAAAATTGTATGATTAATATAAAGTTGGGAAAAAAGAAATGAGATAGTAAGCGCAAACGTTTACAAAATGGTAATAATTATGAATAATATCACTAATGTAAGGAAGAATTATCATTGTGCTATGGATTAATAATCACATCAGAGAGAAATGCGCTGGCGCGCACGATTTCGCCGAATCGTCGCTAATTAGCGACGCGTGAAACAAACGGTAATTACAATCAGATTATCAATGTCGACGTAGAACGCGCTCTGAAAAGACTGCCGCGATTATACCAACGTGGACCGGGATGGTAGCGGGGCGAGATGCCGCTGATAGGGCGTCGGAGAGGATCCGTTGGTCGCGGTGATGCTGCGAGGGAGAAAACGCGTATCGGTGATGGCTAGAGGGTGAGAACCGGAGCAAATGAGAGAGGGTTCTAAACAGCAACAGTAATTCGTTCCACTGACAAAAGACCCGGCCGGAACAATGACGTCTGCATCGCGTCCGTGTACGAGCGCGCGCGCGCGCGCGCGTGTGTGCGTGTTGCCGCCTCATTGTGAGAGCTCGCGCGCGCTTTTCACCGGATTTTCCGTCTGTTACGCCCGGCCCGTTAGATCGATCGGCCGTCGGGCACGCAGGGGGATGGCAGAGGATAGACAGGAGAGAAAGAGAGGTGGCGGCGCGACGAGGGGAGACCCGCGCGCGGAAAGTGAAGAGTAATTGCCGCTTCGTGTTATCGCATACTACATCTTCGTCGGTGTTTTTGATGCATCGCGAATGTACGGACGACGTGTATGTACGTGCCGGCACCGTAAATTCTATTACGCGATGGAGAGGAACGCGGTTTTGTGTGCGGGTAATTTTGCAGGGTAGAACGCTGCATCCTGTACGCGGTGTCAAGAGGGAGGGGGTTACCGGTCAACGCTTCTCTCTCGTAGCGTGATCTCGTTCCAGCGATCGAAAGTCGAGAATGTGTTCGTTAAAGGGAAAGAAATTTGTCGCTACACACAGTAACGTTGGAAACAGATTATCTTTAGGTGATTCGAGTTGAACAGAAAAAGTTGTGCGTATATACGAGACAAATTGGATAGAGCTATATGTGAAAAGTCAAATTTTAACTATCCTATTATATTAGTTACTATGATTATATCACAACTTTGCGATTTAATATTTTTTATAATAATTATCGCTTTGTAAAGCTTCTCTCTTTTCTGAGAGGTACGAGATGATATTACATATTATTTATACACTTCATTATTTGCAAGACACGGGTGATAATGATATGATGAATATGATAATTATGAATTTAGATGCATAAAAGTTAGCGTCCGCGGATTAAGTATCACGAGGTAAATAATCATAGCGCGTCCTTTACGCGGTAGAATTTATTACATTTAATCTTGTCGAAACGAAGCGCATCGTAATACGCGCAGTGCATTTACAGGCATTCTGTAAAGACGTACAAAGCATCGTTTACATCTTCCACTATTACGCGCTTACTAAGTGCTATTATTTAAAGCCCGGTATTTAAACGGCCATTAAACTAATAACGGAAGCTTAAGTCTAAGTCCAAATTTCTACGGGATAATCGCGAGAGCCCTAGAAAACCATACTCTGATCCGTCCGCTTCGCTAATTATGATAATTGTTATGGTAATTACAAAGTCGATCACGTAATTAGCATCAGAAAGACGCGCTCGTTGAGCTAATATATATGGAAACGCATATTGATAAACGATAAACGATGAAATTTATTTTATTTACCCAACAATATTTCATCATTTTTCAATAATAAAACAATTGTCAACTTTTCGTTCGATTACTATTGTTTATCAATATGCGCGAACTCTCTAACGGTGAATTTTACCCGTGAATTTGAAAAATAGCGATTAAAAAAAAAAACGTTTGAAGATCTCCGATGTGCTCTCGATTAGAGATCCATCTTCGTTGCGGATCGGTCGTCCTGACAAGTGTCTCCTCTGTGTCATGGCTATATTGTGATTTACCGTCCCTGATTCACGGTACATTGGATCGCGGAGGCGATTCAGCATTCCCAGATTGCAGTTTGCAACCATCCACTAGCGACGATCTGCGTCCGCCCCACCTATCGGAAAAGTGATACATATCCCTCATTAGCAAGTTGCCATTCCGGTTCCTGCCAGTATTCCTTGCCAACCATTCCATGCCGAACACCAATCAAGACCACGCTCATTCGTCCATAGTTGCACATCAGCTCGCGTGTTGTTCCCCCCTCCCTCTCGCCTACTCTTGCATTAGCTGACGAAGCAAACAATTCATCCATTAATATCTGATTCTAATTTTTCTAAAAGCATTGATAATAACCGCCTATAAATCGATGTATTGAAATGTACTCCTCTTTAGATTTCGCATATATTTCGTTTGATTAGACGTACGAAAAAAAAAAATTGTTCTCAAGTTACATCATAATAGGTCCTGCGCGCGATATCACATTTTACTTCTAAATCAAATTATATCTTGCCGACAGCATAATTGTGTAAAAATTCTAGTTTACACTAACGTATTTTCGAGATAAAAATAATATATCATATTTGATTTCGCAATCCGAGAGTAAATTTCTCTCAGGATAATTTTCGACATTTCACATAGCGGAGAAAATTTTTTAAACTTTTCTCGGTTTAGCCAAACGAAAGGAAAGAATTCCACCCCTCGGGCACAGTCGCACATCACCGGTATAAAATTACTCTATTCGCAGGTACGCATTCAGAAAGTCCATGGGTGCGTTCAGCAACGAGGGGTGAGAACGCGAGAGCGCGCGGGGTCAGTGAGAGCGGCGTATTTCGCGGGAGAAAGGGTGGCTTTGCGTCGGGTAATTAGACACGTCGTCCAGTTTACGGGCGAACGTTAAACTCGAACTCGAGATGGCCGGGAGATAGAGAGCGATCCTTTTACCCTCTTCTAGCCGGTAGGGTATGCGCCGCGCGCCTCTCTCCGGACATCGTCCATTCGCGGAAATGAAGGTGCGGGGCTAAATTGAACGATCCTTTTCCGGACGCTGGCTGGCCGGTCCGGGAACATTCGAGCGCATCCACGTCATATAATTGCCATGCGAAATGCATGCAAAATATACCTGTCCGGCTAAAATTTTCGACGGCGACGACGACGACGACGACGATGCCGCGACGCAACGATGCGAATTAACGAGCGAGACTGGTGCAACAACCGGTTTAAGGCGGGACGCGCTTTGTTCGGGACTTGGATGAGCCATGATGAGAAATATAAGCTGCGCGATTGCGATGTGAGATTTTGCTAACAGATTCGCGAAGCAGTTTGGAAGTCGCGTTTGAAAATGTCACGCACATAAATGCGTGGCGATAATGAGTTATTGGATAACACGTTTGAATTGATGAATATGCATTTATGTAATGAGTTATTGTATTCGTTTGGCGAATTCGCGTCTGAAGATTATTTATGATATACGCGCTGGGCAAAATCCAGCCTGGCGAAATGGCACGATTCACTCGAATCAGAATCGAAATTGTACGGACATCATATCATTCATATTAATTATTTACATTTAAATTTTCACTAATTTCATTTCTTAATATTGCTCAGTTATGCGACTTAAAACATCAAAAATAGCTGTCTAAAATTGAAAAAAAAAAAGTAAAAAAGATAATATCTATCAAGAATATATCAAGACATTTACCGTTCTTGTTTGCTGAATAGAATTAGATCTTGAGAAGAATATTTACAACTATAGCGGTATAATACATATGTTTAATGTGTTCAATGTGTTGCTATATTGCAACGTTAATTAAAAGCGCATGAATAAGTGGTAGGAATTTTAACGGTTTGTAATAACGCATTACATCACTTGCATCCTCGGGATCGCGGCACTTTGCGTAAAATATGTACAAACGCCAGAGAGAGAGCTTGCGCGAGAATCTTTTCAGGCATATCCTACGCGAAACTCCGCTGTACTTTGAACATATCGAAAGTACTTTACCAAGTTTCCCCTCTTCGAAAATGTCGTATTCTCGAGACTCTCCTTTTCTTTTTGCCCCGTAGTCTCGATCGCGCGGTTGGAAATTTATTTCTCGCTGGAGGCGTGTGCGGAATTATCCAAAATCCCGACGTGTCGCCTCGCACGTGCCGTAGTTTACGTAGGAATCCAAGATCTGTCGTTGGGGTGCCATCTTTCTTCTCTGAGAATTTCATCTCTGAGAGAACGTTTGTTGCAAATTTAACGTAGAGAATGGAGAAACAGATGACACAGCGGATCAAAAAAAAATTATATGCATAGTTTTAGAATTAATATCCTAATTTTGCGCTAAAAGAGAAGAGACAAAACACGTCAAGCTTCACATCTCTTGTTACTTCAAATTCAAAATTTAAAATTATTTCTACCTCCTTCAGTCTCAATATACCTTCAAATAAAATAAATTCCTAGCTGCGTTTTATCTCCATTATCCGAGTCGTCGCTTGGCGATAACGTGACGACGATTCGAGTGAAATATAATAATTTCAAAACAGAGGAGTACACCGATAAATATCGATTCGAAGAAATCAATTACGAGGCAGCTCTTCTTTTAGCAATGGTTTCTTCAACCGGAGCGTAATTTCCACGTTGGCATTAAACCGCGATCCGGAAACCGGACTCGTCGCGCGTTGGTGGACAGAAAGACGAGGGAACGAGATTTCCTAATCGGTATGAGAGAGTTTCCACCGGGCGACTCTCAATTCGTACCGAAGCGATTCACCGAGAAGCGAGCGCGCGCGCGCATGAGGAATGGGAAGAAAGGAAGAATCCCCGGAGGTGAAAGAGAGAGAAATGAACGAAGCAAGAGAGACGGCATTCGGGCGAACGACTCGAAGACAATGCAATTATTCGCAATTACCGCGTCCGTCCGCGGCTCGCGGAATTATCCCATTCCCTGTTTCCATTACCGATCCCCGCCATCCTTGAGTTCTCTCTCCGTTTCATCCACCCCCCGCTGAATTATTTCTTCTCTCTTTCTCTTCCACTTTCTCTCTCCTTCTCTTTTTACTCCATGATACTAGGCGTTTATTTCTGTATATTTATATCTACATATATGTATATGCACACAAACGTTATCGTGGCATCGAAGGGTCGACGAAAGAAATTAATAAACGCGATTTGAATGTCGCGAACACGCCGAAACGAGATCAATGCAGCAAACTCGACAGAATCTATCCACCGATCCGTTAACGAACGACGTAACTCGAAATCGTCACGCCTTCCCGTACATTGCGCGCTCTGCTGCTCTTTGGGAGATTACAGCGAGTATCCAAGAGTAACGTCACTCTTCTTTGGATTCATCGCCGCGATTCGGTCGAGTGATCCAGCTAAACGTAAGCTGCTTTTGCGCATAGCACTCCGCGTTACCCTAAGCTTCGCTTCAATAACGACGTCGGACACGGCCCAACTCCTTTTGGATAGTTAAAGACGGCTTGGAAAGTAGATATAGTGTATCTTCGTACAATCCATCCCAAGGAACACGTAATATTATATGTATCTTGTAATTTTCGTAAAATTCATTCTATCATTCTTGTTGCGCGAAAATTTTAATTTATTAAAAAGGAATTTTTTTAAGTGGCGCTGCTAAAAGATTAAAAATTATAGTGAACTAATGAAACTAAATTAAATGCTAAAACGTATAAGAAAGTGTATATATATAATCTATATATTAATATCAGATAAAGAATTGGACATAATCGGAAAAAAAAAAAAAAAAAAAAAAACGATATACATCTTGCTGCAGAAAAAGGCTGCATATCGCAAATATTTGCCATCGCGCGCGACTTGTATATTTATCGGAATATTTAACGAGTAAGAGAAAAGTATCGCTCGTCTAATCTACTTAGTAACCGCTCGTACAACGAGATTCTTTCTCTCGGCCGGCTTTGACCGCGCATAAACTGGATCAGCATCGTCTACGACGGTAGCTATAGGCGACGGTAGCCACCAAAAAGAGAAGAGGAGAGGAGAGGAGGTGGCGAGATTCGATTACAAAGCCCTCTCTCGAGCTCTCCCGCTCCTATCGCCCTGCCGAGAGATCGGACACTTCTTCTCTCCCTTTCCGCCGTGCCGATCCGCAGTGTGTTCAGGTCGTTAAAGATTAACGGCGCTCTCTCGTACCTCCCGACGACGTATCCAGGGCTTTAGGCGCCGTAGAATACGGGGAGCAGCTAATGTAACAAAGGAAATCCGGGCGACGAGCGACAAAATGTAATTACGCCCGCCCTCCCGTCTCCTCCGCACCCTCTTACTCTCTCTCTCTCTCTTTCTCTGCTTTGCATTCGCTTGCGTGTAACGCGGAACCTCAGCGGGACGTCGTCCGTGACGCGTTCTCTCGCGTCTTCCGCTCACCTACGTACGCTCCAGTTTCTGATATATCTAACCCATCTACCTATCTACCTACCTACCTACCTAATGTTCTCCTTTACTCTCTCACGCGCCCACAACCCGCTTCTTCCCGCCAACGCGCGGTTTTGGCGCGCGGATTACCGCGGAAAGGGAATCGATTAAACGTAAAGCGGACGCCGCGCCTCCCCATCTCCCCTCGCCTTCCGCATGCTTCGTTTGCTAATACATTTTGCAGTTGACAGCCTCTTTAATTGCGGTACGTTCTCTCGTCGCTTTTAACACCTTCCCGTATGTTACCGCGTTACGCGTGAGATTTGCGTCGATTATTTATATAATATTGTAGAATGCGTTAAATGATTTGTCGCTCTTTATAATATTTAAATATGCAGTTTTCTTCATGCCAGATATACGCGATCTTGATCAAATTAAATATATCAAGAGTAGAGCGATTTTTCAAAATATACCATAGATATACTAGATTTAGCGTAAAGAAAATCCAGAAATTATAATCTACATCGGGTATAAAGGCAGAAGGAAACAAAATTTCACGTTCAATTATTTACTTAGCAATTTTATTAATAGCAACTACCACTCAAATTGACAATAAAAACTCACTGGGCTCTCCTCGTATTTTTTCTTCGTACAATATTATCCGTAATTACATTCGCATCTGTAGCTTGCTTGCGGCATAGTAAATATTAGTCTGATGAAAATATTAAATAGGTAAGATCGATGGAAATGAGTTTTCCGTTTTTATCGAAGTTTTATGTTTTATAAATGTCGACGGAAGCTTAAAATCTCCCATGCACATTCTACCTTGTACGGTGATTATTAAAGTAGGTAACTATACGTATTTACTCGCGAGTAGCAAGCATACAGCAGCATGCTTTTCACGTTCTTCTTTCCCTTTCGCAATTCTTATTCACCAATTTCGTCGAAATAAAATCCCGCGCATATTTCTTGCCGCGACGAAACTCAAAGGGAATAGGTTAATAATACAGCGAGCGTAATAAGCTTTTAGCTCCCCGCCGTTACATAATATGTTTTTTCAAGTGTAAAAAGAATACGGACATTTGGATAATTCTTTATACGGTACATTTACCCATTTCGCGTTACAGTGCAGTTGAATCGACAATGTCGCGAATTATTTATTTGGAACGACGAGAAATTTATTTCGAATTGAAATAGGAGAGCATTATCCTTGTTTATTAAAATTTAATTCGCCAGAAAATTTTTTTTTTTCTTTTTCTTTTTCTTTTTCGTCATTCAATGTAATTCAAAGTGTATCGATATCTTAATATTCCTCACTCGCCGCTCTAGTTTGCTTTCTAGCAGCTTTTCTAGATTTCGGGATGATCCGGATTTTGAAGCGTGTCGAGCAGTTGAAAAATTAATATAAACTTTAGCGATGGCTAAATTTCATATTGCTTAAGACGTATCTTCCTCTCAGTCGAGCGCTATCCTCGAATTTGACAAAATCCAGCGAAAATTTTAATAGATCGCGCTCGGGATAATATGGCCTTTCATGCGGGAGGTAGGGAGGATGATGGGGAAGAGAGCGAACTTCCATCCGAGAAATGAAATACTTTTGCCGTCCCAACTTTGTCCGCTTTATACGGCCATCGTAATTTTACTAAGAGTCACAGCAGCAGTCTGGATGCACATATATTCACGAAGTCCTTTAGTCGACGAAGATGAATATATACGAAGGATCTTCTTGTAAGCTCTATTTACATACAAAATATTCCGAAAAGTGTCCCATTCGGAAGCAGATTTATTTGAAGTATTTTAACGATAAAAAGGTATGTATCTAATTTTTCAATCGAGAAGACGTTGAAAAATTTGACACGAGAATATATATCTCGGCTTTATATAATCTAGCGTATATATAAAAAAAACTTTAGTTTTTTTGACGCCTTTATGGAGGGGTTATTTTGAATGGAATATCGCATTATGTGAAATTGTAAAAAAAAAAACATTTATGCAAATCACCGCTGGGTACCGTTTGTTGTTCGCAACGAGAAACGAGAGTGCGACGAATAAAACAAATCATATAAAATTATCGCGATATGTACTATATCGCGACATATGTACAATATATCGCGCTACATCCATGTACACGTTATGTTCTTCTGGCAATTTTTAGTCGAATTATCACTTTCATTACAGTAATTGGCATTATGCGACACGAGATGAATTTGTCAAATGAATGTTCATTTTCACTTTCTTGACTGCTCGATTTTTCTTAATTCGCGTTTCATGTCTAATATTTATCTTTGTTCTACCTTTTCGTTTGTATCTTTGCTGTAATGCCGCGAGCACCTCCAGTTTTGTTCAATTAAATGATATTTTAAAGCCGTCACGTTCAGACAAGATGTCACAGAACTAGGGCATCAAGTTTTTCCTATAGTAGTATTTTATTGGATCTGCTTATTTCGTTGTTCCGTTCAGCGAGTAACTGCGCTCGAATATTGCAAAAATACCAGAAATTGCTAGCACGAGGCAAAATGTAATTTTTTAATCGAAAAGTTGTACTCTTCCTTTTTTTTATTTAATTGAAAATGAATTCCACGACTACACACAATTTATAATTTCTGTAAACTTTGTAAAATGCTTTTTAGCTACACACATTCAGCTCTATATTTAAAAAAGAGTCTATAAATTTATTTAATGAATAAAAATGAGAGACTCGCGTGCATTTTGCAACATTTAGATCATCAAGGCCTTCGCTAATTTCTTAACCGCGCGGCAAAAGTCATCGAATTTTGCCATGATACTTACTACCATGATTATCGCGTATAATTAGACATGAAAGATTTAACGCTTTATAGCGCAATCTCCTCGAAAAGCGGACCGTGCGGAAACGATTAACTTGCGACGTGGTCGCATTGAAGTCGCATTGTTGTTGCATGACGTGCACGCAGATCGTAAAATTACGAATTGCCATGAGATTAATAATCGCGGCAAGAGATCGAATCAGTGGCGATAAACGGAGGAAGAAACGCCGAACAAAAAAGATGAGAAAAGAGAGAGAAAGAGAGGGAGAGAAAGACACACGCGTAATAGTAGATAGAGGGTGACGAGGACGAAGGAGAGTTTCTAAACTACTAGCGTCTACTAGTAAACTGACGCCAGGGGTTGTAGAGCTGCGACGGAAGGGGATGAACGCGCATTAGGCGAGTTATGCCGGCATTGTTCTAATTTAATCATACATGCCAGGACCAGACAAGATACCGGCTCAAGGAGCAAGCCGCTAGTAACAATCCATCCGCGCAATCCACCATTTCCGGTGCTTAGATCATTCTCTCTTGCGCTTATCGTATAAATGCCTAGAGATTAGTCTCTAAAATATATAGCGTTCTTTATTTAATAAAATCAAACTATAAATTGCTATTTTTTTACTTATTTACGAGAATATTACGTCAATTGACATAGTATTATCATGTCGTAATTTTATCTTACATAGATATTATATTGGATTATTGGATTTATTTTATTTGAATTATATATATATATAAATACAAATTTAACATATATGTATATACATATATGTATTATTTTATTATTAACAAAAGTGATTATGTAATGATTTTCCAAATTATTTATGGTATAAGAAGCAACAAATACTTGATTCATTTCTATATTTGTAATATTTTTTGCTTAATTTTATATATTATTTGCTTCTAACTTACTGCAAAATATATTTTAAAAATCGACAATAAATCTTGGATTGTTATTTCTGTCTTGCTTTAAGCCTGAAATGTTACGTTTAAACTGGTTGTCGCAGAAGACGATTCGTTCGCGACGATAGGACTTCCGAATTTCTCTTCGTGGACCATCGGTCTGGAAAGCGGTCGGTAATTTTGCTCCCGCTTGTACTTGAATGAGTTAAGTCGTTCCTAAGGGAAACGGCGTAGCGGCTCTTCTCGAAGGAACAAGAGGAACGACGCGCTTCTTGGAACAATTGCGTTCCCGGCTGTCGAAACAACGCTAATGGCGGATGCAAAAGGAGCACGTCGTGATCGCGGACTTGCCACGAATGACGTCTCTTGCACTTTCAACGCGTATTCCGCATTAATTCCGCAGGAATTGAATCGCGACATTCAACGGACATTTAATGCGAGCGCGGAAAATCGAGAAGACGCGAAGCCACCGAGACATTTTTATACGCCATTAAGCGTTACATTGATAAAAGAAATTCCTGTCGAAAATATAAAAGAAAAATGAAAGCCACCTGGATTACATATAATTATAAATACAAAATTTAACTAACGTCTATGTTGCACCGAGATAGGAAAATATGAATCCAATATTATTTATATTGCGTTATAAAAATAAATATTCGCTCATCTCTCGTATACGAAAAGAGATATTTTTATCTCTCTTTTTCTTCTGTCCATTTTCGTTTTTTAACGACATGCGATGGGAATCACGTGACAAATTTCGTTTGTGTCAGAAAACATCTCGGCAAATAGACACACAAAATACAAGACGAAAGTGCGAAAGCTTCCCCTTTCTCGTTTCGAAGAAAATTCAGGATCTCGTTTGGATCAAAGATTGTTTGCAGAAATTGATGAGATATCTGCCGCGATCGAGTAGATACTTTGTGAAAGATGAACGTAGTACGTCATGGGCGATGTACGCAGGATCGATGGACTCTATCTCGCGGATCTATCAACGATGAGAAGCGAAATAGCAACGAATTCGAGAGGAGTATAATCACGCTCGTCGGCGCGCGAATTAAACCGATTTTATCGGAACGATTCTTCGCGTGTAAGGGCCAAGTTTTAAATTAAACTCATTACGTATCGGGGCTGCGAATGAACTGCGCCGATTACCGATCGAATCACGATAGATTACGCGTTTTAACATGATAAACGGAGGGAGAAAAATGATCGAATCCGAGCAAAGTAACGCTAACGAATTAACGTCGATGACTATGTATATACGTTCATCTCTTTACCGCTTTAAGCCCACCAGGGGTTAATGTTTGATGCTGAAGACTCTAAGTCTGATAGAGTTAACGCCTAATCCTTGACACTTTAAATCCGTCCCTATGGCGCGATGCATTACTATGCTATATAGATATAGCATATAGGAGCATTTACGTTACATTATCCTAATACCAGAAGATACGTAAATGATGAAGAGAATTTAATAATGCAACATACATACATACATATATATATATATATATATATATATATATATATTTATCCTCATAAAATTTTTAAATAAACGGAACGTATATAGGATTTATTAGAGCTGTTAAATAATTAATACACGTTATATTCAATCGCGCAAACGCACTCAATCGTAATCGTTTTACAATGTTCATCGCTCTACATCGATTTTCACACGTAAAAAGCTTTTTCATAATTCGTATTTTTTCCGATTTTTTTCGTGCGAGAAATACACATCCTCTCTATAAGAAACTTAATATTTTAATTATATCGCCACATCTTACATTGTTCCCGTGTTCCCTTTTCACATAATTACATAGCTCGTACTGCGAGTAATTTACCTTTATGTAGACTTGCTGTTATTTTTTTTCGCGCACTTTTCTCTTCATCAATCTTTCCTTCGCGATCCACACTCGGAAATATGTTTCTTTTTCTTTAAGTATTAAAAACTCGAGATGATATCCTTTATATATTAAGCTTACGATATTTGGTTTGAAGATTGATGAAAGATATGAAATACGTCTGTATAAAAAAATTTTTTTTAATTTTCTGTAAGGTTGGTCTATAAAAAAAAAAAAAAAAAAAAAAAAAATCATGGTTTTACAATAAAAAAGATTGTCTTCTTTTTCTATATAATATTCTTACAAAAATATCAAGTATCAACTGTGAACGGAGTTCTGAAATTACAAATAGATATGTAGAATCGATAAAATATCAAGTCGTTCCCCATTTCTTGATTTTTAGTAGTGTCAGTAAATTCAAGTAACAGATTTTTGCCGTGCAGAAGCAAATGCGACGGGCGAATTATTTTCAGTAAGAGGAGGTAGTTAAGACTTGAGTAACGTTACGCTATTATTGAGCGAAGAAGGGGAAGGGGAATAGAGAAGGGTAAGACATATGACGAGTAGTTCGCAGATGTGTGTGCGAGTGGCTTCTTGCTCTCTCGCTCTGTGGAATGCCTCTCACGTACGATGCACGTGTGGCTACGTGTGGTTCCGCTTGCAAATCAAGAGGAGAGGAACGATGTAAATATGAGCAAACGTTTTTTATGCTAAAATTAGGACGGCAAATTAATCAACTAATGATATATCGGTAAATAATTTCAAATGACGCGCGATGGCAAGAATATTATTTAACACGCGAAGCATTTTAAATGTACTTGCTGCATTAATTTAAAAATCTTTGCAATTCCGAAAATCTTAGTTTCATATTAATATATCGTAATACTTTTTTTATTAAATATTCAAACCAACATAATATGATATTTCAATTACAACAAGTTGTATTATAGATATGTGTAAAGAGGTATATTATTCGCATTATTTAGATAAAATATGAAAATTTTCTGCGCCCCGAAATTCTTTGCTAAAATAAGATTCACCGATACTTGCCGTATTTTGCTTCGGCGCTTTAACTGCGCGACCTTTTAAGTTCCTTCCACAGGATATCGAGTATTGGATCTACTTACAGTTATTAAATTTTCAAAGCTCTTATCCAGACATGCCCGGCGGCAACATCTGTACTGTGAATATGTACTTACGACTAAGCTTAGAATTCTCGACTCTTCCGGAAGGCTTGATGGAAGAGGAAGCAACTTTGCTCTTCTTGTAGCAATTCTTGAACTTATACGACAGAAGTTTTGTACGCCGCAAAAGGAGGCACAGAGGAAGTAAACCTGCGCGAAGTACATGGATGAGTGAAAGAATAGGGAGAGAGAGAGAGAGAGAGAGAGAGAGAGAGAGAGAGAGAGAGAGAGAGAGAGAGTGAAGAAGAAGAAGGATATGCACATGATGTAACCACGAGAGATATAAAAATTTATATTTTCTAATTGGAAAAATATATCTGTAATTAATATGCGTATATCTATGTAATCTATTATTGAAATTATGAGATGAAATAGATTTCTTTGTTTATGAAATGAGTATCATATAAATAACGTGCTCCTTTATATTTTTATTCCATAAATTAAGAAAATTTGAAGATGAAATGGAAAAAAAAATCCCTAACCCGTTCATAATATTACGTATGAAAGCAAAATTATTGAGAACAAGTGCGTCAAATTTCTGTTAGGAAATGAATATATTTTATATAATATATCGAGATGCAATCCCGTATGTTGTATCGTAGAATCTTACGATGAATGCGTTAAGACTACCTGAGCTAGAATATAAAAGCAAAGTTATAATACGAGTATAATACAACATAGTCTCTCGAGCGTTCTCTCGCGCGCCGTATCTCACGTCCCCGGACGATCCACGTATCGTCCCATCCGGGAGGGATGCAAATTGTGTAGCGGGCGTGCAACGTTCTCCGATCTGTAGTTAGCAATTCTCCCGTCTCTATTCGCTCTTACGCGCTTACGAAGTTGCGGAGTTTCTACAAGGCTCCGAAGCAAGAGGAACGGTTCTCGGCCCTCGAGAGGAGCTTAACCGGCGGGCAGAGAACGGCAACTTTCGCGTATATAGCGTATATAGTATTAGTGTTACGCGTGCTACGTTATCGTTCGGGTGGAATTTCGCCTTCATCCCACTTCTCTTTTGGAACGCGAAGCGGTCGGACGAGTCGAAATGGAGAAATATCAGAAGAGAGGATCGTGTGTCCTCGCTAAAAATCTTCCGTGACTTTCGGAAGAGCCGGCATTAAGCTAGACATAACGCGCGCCATAATGAAAGAAGATGCCATAAGAGAAATTCTTCCTTTGTTCAATTCTTCTCGGTTTTACGCGGACTTGTTATGTACCACTGTCAGAGTTAATGAGATAATTTTGTTATAGATATTTTATAAATATTCAGCTATGTGTTATAGAAATACGGGATTGGCTGCATCTTTGCTGAATCATATATCTGTCGCCTTTTTTTTATTTTTCGATATTAGATAATTACAACTACCCTTTCGTAATAATGTATGTTGAAATTTAAATTGTAGAGATAAAAAAAATGCATTAGATAATATATTTGATGCAGAAAGAGACTACAGTTGTGCAAAAAGTGAATAATAGCGGACATTTACGCGTCTTTATGAATTTTTCACTGCGCATTATTTAAGAATGCTGTTTTTTTTTTCCCTTGCAGCAACAACAACAGCAAGCGCAACAGCAGCAGCAGCAACAGCAGCAACAACAGGTTAGCTCACCGGGAAACGGAAATATGGGGAAGAGCAGCCCGTCTCCCGGAAATTCGTCATCTCCCGGTACGGTTGCTACTTCCAAGTCCCAAACCGAGCCGAAACCGGTGGAGTGCAATCTGTGCCATCGAAAATTTAAAAACATACCGGCTCTTAATGGCCATATGAGACTCCACGGTGGTTACTTCAAAAAGGTAAATTCCATATTTGATAAGGATAACGCTCGTGGAAGCGCTCATTTACGTATTTATGCGGATTTATGGTATTATGGGCTAAGAGCTCGATAAGAAGGGTGCGCGCGGTACGCGTGAAGGGCGGAAGGGGAGGGGCTATAAAATATTCTAATAATGTTTTATCTCGTGATTTATGCCGCGTTTCTCGTTTATTTTAAATGTAGCGATTACGAAAAGCGCTATCGGAATAATATATAACGCGTCTCTAATTTAGCGCAAAACAAAATAGTTAAAGTTACGCTTAAAGTTATAATCAATTATATCTTTATGTGAGCAAATTAAATCTATTTTATATATATTCGATATATTAGACAAAAATTAGATGTACTATCTAATACCGGAAAAAACTCATATTATTTAATATACATATATCATGATTTTTAAATTTTAACGTGAAATGATAATAATAGACGTAAGATCTCATACGTTATATTTTCTTTCGGTCCTTGTTATTTCTTTGGAATTAAGGAACTCGTCTCGCGGCGACTTATTTCATTTGCATCCGTGCGAGCGCGTCGTCGAAACTTCATTTTCGGCACGAGAACTTTAATATTCGAGAAAATCTCGGCGTGGTTCCGCCAAAGTTATAGCGCGCCGACGGTTGCATCACCATATGAATTCGCAATCGCGCGAAATCACGTTCGCTCGCGCGCTTACGCTGCATCCGAATAATCAACCGGCGTTTCTATGAAAATCTCATCAAGGCCGTCGTCGTCGTCGTCGTCTCGAAGCTTCGAAGAACGCGATACTCGAGACTGCATCCTCGAGGTGATAATCACCGTGGCGAGAGCACAAAAAAAATGACAAAAAGTGATATAAGAGAATAGAGATCGCCTCCGAAGATCCACGCGACTCCAGCACACCCTTTGCTCCCTTTCCCCACTCTCGCTTGCCTTCGCATCCCCATTTTCCACCTCTCCCTCCATCCCTAAACGAAGGAGGACAGCGATGTTCTTAATAAGATCAGGGGGTAAGGGGTTGTTGCAGCTATTGAAATAGAAAGATCAGCGATTCCGCGAACGTTCTCTTTTCTCTCATCGTTCGTCCTTCAACCCGCCCTTCCGCCTCTTCGATGCTCTTCTTTCGCTGATTAAAAATGTCTTAACGAAGACTGCGTCGTTTAGAAAAGTGCTGAAAAACTCGTCGGACAAAAGTTTTCCCTTTTTCATCCGATCCCGGTGGCAGCGAGCGAAGAGGAAGGGGGAGGAAGGATGGCAAATGGCGAACCGGAGATGTTCTTTATTCTACAATTGAAAGACGATGACGTCGCTTGTGCTAGGGAATGGGTAGGAATAAACCGGTCGCGGGCATTAAAAGGCAAAACAAAAAAGCAAGAAGAAGTATAATCGACGTATTGAATCGCCGTGCATAAATCGAGACGACGTTTTTTTCAACTTGTGAAAGCTTTATCACACCGATTGCGAAAACGTAAAAGTTTTGAAACAGTTATATGAAAATTCTAACTCTTTTACACGGATATACTATATATCTAACATATATTTTAGTTGGATATGAGTGTGGAAAGACGGAAATAGAAAATTTCCATATTCTTATGGATTAAAATCGTTTCTCAACAAATTCGACATTTTCATGAAAATTTTTAAATAACGACTTCCTAAAAAACAGTATATAACATTTTCACACGAGTCACTCTGTGTGTAATCTAATATAAAAATAAAATTATATTGTTGGGGATTTTGAGATTTTTCTCTAAAAATGTGCAAAATAATATTTATTAATATGTTTAAATATTAAATGATTTGTTTCTAATATTCTTTATGTACATAACGCTCGCTCTTATTAAATCTTAACACTGCTTTCCTCGTCATCGTTCACGGTTCTTCGCGATCCTGACAAATACGTCAAATTAATTTTTCAATCAACGTATTTAACGATCGGCTAACATTTCGCCCTCGTCTCCACGTTCTGATTCGTGTCCCATTTCTCCTTATTCGATTCATCGCTACGTAAGCGACAGCGGGTGGAAAGACCCGAGTCGATAACGACTCGATAAAGATTGGAACGAGGCGGGTATAAGAGTGAGTAAATCAGCGAAGGCGAGATAAAGCACGGACGAGCGAAGGGAGACGTAGCATCGGTGGATAGGAAAGGTAAGGCGATGATCGAATCCAAATGAACCCATTAACAAGCTCTTTGGTTCCGCCCGAACCAATCCGCAACGAGTCTGTTGATCGGGAATGGAAACGAGAAGAAGAGAGAGAGAGAGAGAGAGAGAGAGAGAGAGAGAGAGAGAGAGAGAAATGATTCAACACGGCCTGAGGGAAAAAGAAAGAGAGAGACGGAAGAGAAACGCAGCACGCGCGGAGAACCCCTGTACAAACATTGTCTCGAGCTTTCTCCATTATGCAGATTGAATCTGACTGGTTACGGTCGGGGTTTTCAATAGCGCCCTGCTCTCGTTTCGAGCACCCGAGTTTTCATCGCGATACCACCTTCGCCTCCTGCTCCTACGTCTGCCCTTTAACTCTTCTCTCCTTTCCTCTCGTCGTATATTCGTTCGTTCATGTTCGACTAGCAAGATCGACGGACAACCCCGCTATCATGAAAGCTCTATCCCTCTTTCCGTGGTCGAACTTTTCGTCGGGCGCATAACAATCGTACAGAATTATTGAAAAGTTTTGATGATCCTTCAAATTGGGATATATATGGTATATAACCAGGCTAATGCTCGTCGTATATGCGTTCCCGTACTGGGAACGGGGTATGCGGGAAAAAGGATAGCGAGACATGAAAACTCATCGAGTTTTGGTAGACAGAGCCTTGTCCACTGTGAAACCGCTGTTGTTCGCTGTTGTTTAGGGTGCACGTCCGCGATGAGAGGAGTTAGCGACCGCGCGTTTGGGTTCGTTAAGTGGCACAGCTGCTGTTAATCCCGCGACGGAGGAGAGGGAGGAGGTGGGGCCCGCGAACCCGCAGATAGACATGTAGTCTGTGTGAGCTTTAGAGCGAATTACGGCATGTAATTTGTTGTATTTCCGGAGGAATCGCCCGCATATGCCGCTCCCGCTTCGCGGGCTGCTGCTGGCCGTTTTTCATTACATTGTATCGCCGCGTGACGAATGATTTTTCGGAGCGATAAATCGTCAGCAATAAATCTGCGCCGACGCGTTTCAGATTTATTTTCTGTAAGTAGTTGACGTGCAGCACGATTGATCGTCCGGAGATAGGAATTATTGGAAAACATACGCGCGTTATACGTGGCGCTGTGGATTGTCGATTGATCGATACCCCGCCGATGATAAGAACAAGAAATATCGGAAATATTGTTGCACGGGACCACCGGGTAGCGTCTCGTTCATTAATCGCTTCTTTGTAATCGTGTTCAGAAACATAATCTACGTGTCTTTTCTCTCCTCAATTGTATTACTCTCTTGCACGATCGTAAAATACAATACCGATAGACATATTGATTAATCAAGGCAGAATGTTGACTGACAGAGATAGATACATCCTTTTCCCTATAGCTTTACAAAAGATGTTCTAGTTTTGCAAGAGTGTTGAAAGAATAATTCAGAGTTATAAATATATCGATAAATCAGGATAACACATTCTTTTTTTAGAGAGCGTAAAAATAACTCGCCAAAAAAAGAATTCAAGAGTTCAATCGCGGAGAATAGCGGCCGCTAGATAACTCTGGTAACTGGAATCGACACGGATCGAATTGATGAGTCCGGGATCGGTGCGGCGCGGCGGACGTTCTGCAATCAATTCCACGTATTAACGGCCGCCGATCAATATTCATGAAGCAAGCGAACGGTGTACGCCCCGTCAAAGACAGAGTTCAATTTCGTGAGAGACGTGATATATATATATATATATATATATATATATATATATATATATATATATAAACAGCCGCGGATGCATAAGCGCGTTGCGTTATACGCATCGAACGTAGGAAATTGAGGGCCGCGAGATGACGACCGCCCTCGCCTATGCCCCGGGTCGTTAAGGTTTGATGAAGATGATGACGCATGTATCCACAACTGATATATTGTTCGCGCAGTCGCTACTAAGGGCGCCGGCGAGATGCAGATGCGGCAAATGTATGCGCGAGGCACCCTCGCCGGTATTAGTATGCTAATTATAAACGTGTCTCTGCCGAAACTTGCGGAGAGATCGATCAGTAGATGCTCGGGAAGAGACAGCGATCCTATGAGTCGTGAAATTCATTTGCACACGACGCGTACGAAACGCGGAAACTTTAAGTATTATATATTATTTGCACGCGTTTTAGAAAAAAAATTACGCGGACTTTAAAGGAATCCCTCGTGCTTAATAAGTTAAGAGGTAGGACCGTTAGCTCGCGGCATTGATAAGTTCGCGAGATTCAAGAATGGCTTATCCCGCAAAATGTGAAACGGGAAAATGCTTGGGAGTGGATGACTATGGAGATAATAATAAATCTATGTAATGATAATAAATAATAATTTCACCCAATGTCATTGTTTCGTCAACGATGCTACATTTTTTGATCGTTTTTTTTCATATCTCTATATATATAAATAGATGAATAAATGAATAAAAAGAGAATTTTATTACATATATTTTTAAAAATTTCTAATAACATTGAGCAATTAAAAGCCCTTTAAAAACAATTGACGAAGCAAGCACGATATTAATAACGAATGATTGCAAACTGTATGGAAATGCAACAAATATTTTTTAACATGATCGTATTTCAATACAAGGATTAAACTTTCGCAATTCAAGTTTATCAGAAACCGCTTAGACTACCTACGCAAATATCCAGAAGCAACGCAGAGATATCTTTCGACGAGATGTATTACATGATGTTGAATCGCGCACACCAGAGATTCCATTAGGATATAATCCAATGGGCGCCTCAATTAGCCTTGCTCAGTGATTAGCATCCCTGAATCCTCTCGCCCTCCTTCTCCTATTCACCATTGTAGTCTCACTATCCACCTTCCTCGTAGTACCCTACGCGTCAATTTGCCCGTGATTTGAACTTCTAATCTAGATTCTCTCGTCATAAGTCTTGCGTGGCCGAGATGAATGAAGATTCTGGTTAGACTATGAATTCTCTGAATAAGCTTCAGCGAAATCCGGTCGTGGTCACGCATACAACTAATAAGACCACTAAATATTTGCCCAATAATCAGCTAAAGGAGAGACGCTCTTAGATGTGCCAAATATTTCGCTACGATGATCACTTCTTCGCGCCATTGCGATAGGATATCGATTTATGCGATTTTTTCCTTTATTAGCGATAATTGAGATCTTTGACCAGGAATCTTGAAAGCGAGAAGTTTATACATTGCCAGTGCTCTATTTTTATCGTGCAACTATTTGAGTCTTTTTAACGATGCGTCTCTTTTTATTTCTGTTACAGGATGCGGAGAATAAAAAGAGCGAGAAGAAAGAAGTCATCGGGCCACCTTTGCAAACGGCTTCGGTCAGCGTGAGAGCGCTTATCGAAGAGAAGATTATACAGAAAAGAACAACAGGTAAGACGGGAGAGACGTTCCCTTGGAAATACATATGTTGTCAGTTATGTTTGCATCTGTCATGATAACACGATGTTATATTAATCACGCGTCGTGTCGATAATAAAACCACTCGCGTTTTCGCGAGTAGAAAAGACGTGTCTTTTCGACGCAATGTCATTGTTCCGTTTAGAATCCCGAAACGGGGATATATACGTATACGCGTGTCATAACCGCGATGAAAAAAGAATTAATGCAGTGTTCCGGCGAACGATGCTGAGAACACAGAATCCACGAATGCGATTCCGGCGCTGATTTACGGACGTGCATCCCGATTCGATCGTGTATCTCCCGTTATACCCTACCGTTCATCTGTCCTCCGCTCTTTCTCCCTCACGCGTGTGTACGTGCATTTGCCAGAATCTCTTCCTCCCGCCCTTCGTGATATTTCGTGGGGCCTTCTCTCTCTCTCTCTCTCTCTCTCTCTCTCTCTCTCTCTCTTTCTCTATGGGGATATACAGTGTATGGACTGCCGAAGAACCGTGATTTACGAAGCGAACACGCCAGAATATTTCTCGCATTGTCCACGTTAGCGCGATAAATCAAGCCTGGCGGCACTAGCAGAACGGGCCGGTACGGGCACCAGGCCCATGCTTTTGTAACAAAGTGCGCGTCGTTAGCGATTTATGCGCGATTTCGCCTCGGCATCTGCCAAGAACGACGAGGGACGATCTGACCCGGCGTCTTCCGCAGTACGGCTCCTTTCGGCTCGTTTCGGCAGCCGTAAATCCGAAATAAGCGCGAAATAATCGTCGGGGTGCGTGCATATCTTTGCGGACATGTGCGGATAATCGTTGATCGTTAACTCTCGACAGTTCACAAAACAATTTCGAGAAAATAATTGACATTAAAATCTAAAATCTTATTCTAACGTTATTAAGGTAGATCAGAAGTAATCAAAATTTCCGTTAGATCAAAGTTTGAAAAAAACATTTAATTTGAATGTGTGGGTGTGTATATATGAGAATAAGTTTGTGTTTCACAAAATGAATACATCTGAAAAATTTTTAAATTATTTATAGTTACGCATAAAAAGATTTTTTTTTTTTTAAAGATAAATAAAGATTGAAAATATTAGTGACCGCTTCATCACTAATATTTAACTTAATATTTAACGCGATAATAAAGACGTGTTTCTTCAATAAATCTGAATCTGATTTTGCATTTTAATGAGATCGAACAGCTTAGAATTTGTTACATTTCTTAATTGTTTGTTCTCGCGTACAGAACAGACAGAGCAGACGGTAGGGGAAACGGCACTTACAAGTAGTATGGATCAATTATTAGCCGCGACATTGTAATATGGCGAAGCGATAAACGATCAAACTTCTTTCCGAACTCTGCCCTGCTGCACGATGGACTCGAAAATTCTATGAATATTCGATCACGACCGATTATTAATCAGCGTACAATAGGAACTGATGTCTACACAACGTTGTTCCCATTGGCGCGCCGGGAATTTGTTGACAGTCATTTAGCTCGGCCGTTGTTGTCGGGCATTATTTTTTGAAAGCCTCGAAAGTGGCCGCACAACAAGATCGATCGATAAATAATTTGCTGGCGAGAGCGTGTGCTAGTTCGGCGCTATGTGTCGTTGACGATGCAGGGGAATGCCACGTTATTTGATTGTTCAACGGCGCTGGCGCATATTTTTGACAAAGGGTGGATGGGAGTGCGCTCGGTCATGCTGGTCGTCCAGCAAAATATCGTCTATCGGACGCTTCGCGTGCATCAAAGAACACGTACGGGTGTCTGATAACAATCATGCGATAAATCAAACAAAGAATTGGACCTTTGACATATATTGAGACGATTGTTGCTATGGTCGAATTTAATTCCTCGTACATATCACACAGTGATCTCTAATAAAAATGACGCTAATTATTATTTGGATCAGTTAAAGTTATTATTATGTAAATTTAATTACAATAATGATTAATTAATTTCTTTTTATTACATTTAAAAGATTAATAAATATATAACTGAAATCTCTCCTGCCTCGGATTTTTTTTTTTTTTTTTTTTTTTTTTTCCTGTTAAAGTAGTTTAAGATCGAACATGAGAAAGTTATAGAGTTATTACGTTAAATCAAATTTTTGCTAAAAAAAATATCAGAATTGATAAAGGATTTGTATAGAGAAAGTGTGTGATTTCTAGTATGTATATGTATAAGCCCGTGTGAAACTATCACATGTAGATACGCGGATTATCAGAGCGAACGGAAATTTCGCTTTGTTCTCTCGGCTTTTTCGCTACTGCTGCTGCACACATCGACCACAACAATTTCCATTCGAAGTGCGGATCGGACAGGTCAGAGACAGGCCCACACCGTCTGCCTCGTTGGAAGCAATTTGCCTTACCGCGATCGATGATTGGCAATTTGTAAAAATATCACGCAATTCCATGTTAGTGTGTTCCGATAACGCTGTCACATGTACATGGTGGACGGTCATGGAATTCACGGTTTATGTAAATGCATACCTTCCGTGTGCGTTGATCGATAAAATCGAACAAATCGCGTTGCGTTTTTTATACACTACGAAAGGGATATTCGATGTTTCATAGACGAAAAAATATCTACAATCTTTCGAACATTTGAATCCTATAAGTTCGCGTGTTACAGACTGGAGATAAAATTAGGGATAATTTCATAAATTTAATAAGAAACGCGATGTTTATTACAACATCGAGCACGACATGACGAAAAAAAATTCTCATAGTATTCTCATTTATAAGAAACCCGTATCTGAAAACCGCTAATTATACGTGTGATAAAAATGTGCGAGTATGGTGAACTGTACGATGATATAATGGCCAAAAAGGTAATATAAAAAGAATCGGCTCGAAGCCAGAACGAAGGCCAGATATTCATGAAATCGTCGTGGAAAAGTTCGTCGCGATACAGCTGTACACTCGAATCCCATTTCCTCCTTTCGCCCCCTGCGGCGCCCAGGATATGCACGCATTTATTTCCGCCGAGTTGTACAGCTACCATGAACGATTGTGCACGCCGTAAAATATACTTTTCAGTATGCTGCGATTTCAGTAGCGCAATATTTATTATGGTGCACGATAGACCGCCAAGTGCGAAGTGAACAGAATTGCTTATAGATTGCTTTTTTGCTTTCGTCTAAATAAATGAGAAGATACGTTTTCCTTTATTTATTAATTAATTGTAGCTTTGAGTAAATTAAACAAAAATAATACGTGATTTTACGCAATAAAGAATACATTTGCTTTCTTCTCTATCGTAAAATTTCAAAATTATATTATTATTACAAACTATTGAATTTTCTTCGAGAATGAAAATTTTAAAAAATAATTTATTCATAGACACAATATATTTTGATTAATTCTCAAAAGTATAAATCTCATCTTTTATATTTGTACGAAAAGAAATATAAACATTTGCATTTCTTTGGATGTTTCTTCTCAGTGATTATTGTTAAAAAGAAGTCACTAATATTTCTCTTCATTTATTTGACACCTGGCATGCGGGCTAAATATACTTTATATGTCTCTACTCGGTTATAATACTCGCTTTCGTAAAAATTGAGTCAGTCCGTCGCGGACTACAGAATACATTATAACCGGAACAGCATGAGCGCTTTTTGAAATTTAAATGCAGTTATTCCAGCAAACCCACCGTTCTCAGAATATGCCGTGACGTATCCGTATGCATGCTTTTTTGAAATTTAAATATTGTTGTTTTTAGAGATACAAAACGTACCGAAAAATTTTTATTGCGCAAACAGAGAGAGAACACGATACGACGTATGTTGTTGCTTCAGCCAATCCTCTCCGTGCTTTTTACTCCTTTTTCCCTCTCTTCAATTACATATACGTAAAGCCAAAGGAAAACAAAAACCGTCGTAGTATGCACACCGCGCGGTGACTGAAAGAGAGTAGAAAATACGCGACGGCCATTGTCGGGGATGAAGGGCGAATCAAGGAAAAAAAGAGGCGGCAAAAGATCCTTTTATTTCAAACGCGTATATATATATCCCCCGTTTACGCATACTGGAGAGAAAGAGAAAGAATTCTCTTCCGTTTTTCCGTTTTCCGTTTCACAGCTTTCTGTAAACTCTCTCTCTCTCTCTGTACGTCTCTTTATTTCACTCGGAAACGCGTAGCGTCTTGCATGCATTGTGTCGCTTTGCAAAAGAGAAAATATCTTATTAATCAAAATTAAATACATCTTTCGTGATCGATAAACATGAAGTTTTCGGAAATTTCTCTAACGCTCGATATTTATTTTCGAAATGAAATGCGAGAACGGGCTATATCACAGACATCGTATATTTATTGTCAGTCGTTATAAAGAAAAGTTACCGCTTTTCGAAGATATAATAATGAATAAAAACATGAGTGTAAAAAAAATACAAATTTTCTTTTGTCAGATAAAGATGATTATTGAAGATGGTTAAATATTTTTTCGCTATCTAAAATATAATATAGTTATTGGAGAAATGTTATATTATCTGCATTGACTATTTGAATATTAGCCGTGAGCACGTTGAATATTATCTACTATAATTTAATATGTATACAATTTCGCAAGTTAAACAAAAATTCTACAAAAAATTATTTAATAGAAAATATATATGATTTAGCAGCGGACGCGAATAGTAATCAACAACCTCGTACGAATGCCACCGTCTTCACCACCCAAGCCGACGCCGTCTCCCAGATCGCCGGCAAGACGAGCTTTGCGGTGCCGGCACCGCCACCATTAGCGGCAGGAGAGAAAGTGCGTCGACTCTCTGATGGTGAACATTTCCGGCAGCCTAATGTCACCGTGAGCGGTCACGCAATCGTGCAGAAGCAATTGCAGGAAGCGCAAACTCAAGCTCAAGCTCAAGCCCTTGCCGATCTGATCCTGAAGGTACCGATATCGTAAATTTATTTATCATTATTCGGATATGATTTTATTGTGCGATGATATTTGAAAAGATTATATAAATTAATAATTTAATCGTGATGTAGTTACATCGATTTTATCTAACTAACGTATGCATATCGTGAATAAATTGTAGGGAGCGAAGGTGGCTGTGAAGAGAACAATCTCCGATCCGGGGCAAAGATTACATTTAACTTATCAGCAGCCTGTGCAATCAGCGACCAATCAACAGCCGAATAATCAGCAGCCGCAGGCACAACCTGCGGTAACGGAAAGCTTTACGATGACGGGTTACGCCGAGGATGGTGGTTACTTCAGTCCGAGTCTACAAGACGAAGTGTTTCAGCAAGTCACAACAGTCCCTGACAGCGTGCTCTTGCATGCTACGCAGTTGGACTCGATTCAGGTGAACAGCTTTAATTGATATTTGTCGAATTATTTGTTGTTTCAGGAATGCTTGCAATTTGCATAATATTGCATTACAGAAACCATATGTTTATAAATACAGTTTTATTATTTCCAATAAACTTATCATAAATACAAATAGATGAAAACTTTTAGTTTTTGTTTTGAAATCGTCTTTATAATCTTCTATCATTTATGCAACATGGGGGAATAAAGAATATTTCCATTTTCATTGTGTATATTTTTGCGTCGCAATAGTTTCAGACGGCCAGCCTATTGCAAGAACAATCTACCGAACAGCTGCAGGATATCACATTGGAAGATCGATACTCATCGCAACACACAGTTAATCCAGATCTACAAGCGTTGGTGAACTCGCCGTTGCCCGATTCGCTGGCCGAATTCAGTACTTATGCCGCACAATACACGGAAAGTCCTCATACATTGCCGACCCAATCGCCCTTGCCGTCGCCCTTGACGCGACACGACAGTCCGAGCTTCACGTATCCTACCCCACCAGCCAGCCAGGAAGGTTTGCTTACCGGAAGCCTGCCATTGCTGAGTCCTCAGGAGGATCCGGAGAATGTGAGACAAGTATCTTCACCGCTCTCAGCGGCGTTTTACACCACCACCATGTCATCCGCCGCGGCTGTGGAGGAGGCGTTGAACGAGGTGTTACCGGGCGAATCCGAGGCGGACGCGGACCTCTACGGGTCCGGCTCGCCGAATCCGCACTCGCCACTGCCAAGCCCGTTGTCGGCGACACCGGCGCCGTCGCCGCTGTCCTCGCTGCCTCCATCCTCCGTCTCGTCACCGGGACCGGTTGCCTTTACCGGCACAAGCTTTCCCGTGTCGCCGCATCACGCGCTCCAAAGCCAGATGATGCCGAACTCGGAAGACCCGCTGTTATCTTCGACTCCGAAGGACTTCACCGCCTCCGGTCGCAGACGATTCGAGTTCCAATCATATAAACTCATCACGAGCCAGAACCTCGTGGATTTTGGTCTCGGGAACGGCAGTCTAGCTGGCATCGTCGTTGACAACAACGGCGAATTCAAATTGATACAGACTGCGGGTCTGCAGAAAGCGAATGTATTGGTGCAGACAGGTTCGCTCAGTCCAGCGTTGACATTCAAAAAGGAGATTCGTCTGACGACACCGAAAGTTGAGCCCGTTACCGTGAATCTCGGCTTGAACGTCCAGACGATGAATCAGCAACAGTGCAACACGGGAGGACAATTTAATCAACAGCAAATCATTAATCCGGCCAAGTTCCTCATTCAAACTAATCACGCGACAAAGAACAATATTTTGAGACACAAATTAGCTACTGGAAATTTACCGATACCCATCGAACAAATCAAGGAGGAACTACTGGATGAAGATATATTTCTCAGTCCTGGCAGTTTACCCGCCGGTAGTCCCGTACGGTATTCTCGGAAGAGGCCGCGCATAGACGGCAGCCAATATGCCAACAGTTCGCACTTTTATCCATCGCGGCTGCGAAAGGCTTGCGATCGCCATTGGGATAGCAGCTATACTCCACCGCCGATCCTGGATCCATCTCGTCCTGGTCCAGGATTGTATGCAAGATTACATCAGCATGAAAGAGACTCGGACTTCAGTTCAGACGATTCTCAAGGAAACGATGGTCCGCCGCCAAGAATCAACATTGGCACGAGATATCAGGCAACGATACCGCCGGTCGAGTGCAACGGGGATAGGGGGAAGGACGGATCGGAGACCGACCACCTTTTATGGGATCCCGGCATAAACAATGTGCTCACGAGTACCGAGCGTAAGTCTTTTTTTGCAATTACATGCTTTGAATAGCATATAACAAAATGTATGACAATGAAATGACGCGTGTTGCTTGCAGTGGAGATGTACTTGCAATTCGCGTGTTGCGCCGCGGTACCGGGCGGTGGTAGAAACAAGGAGTATGCGCTTCATCTGTTGCATATGTGCAAGGGAAATATTCATGTAAGATATTTTTTTCACTAAAAATCACTCACATAAATATATCTCTATCAAAATTTTTCGACCATTTTCTGGATTTTTTCGATTATCTTATATTACAGAAACAAGATTGCCATCATTGTATATCTGTATGATACAATCAATATTGATATATTCGATATGTAATATATATATATGTATATGTTTCAGGAAGCGATGGTGAAATTAATGCGGCCAACACCTACGCTACCAATGGAGCATCCGCTACTCAGTTACGAGTGCCACGAATCCGATAGATGGACATCGCACGAAATGGACGCGTTCTATCAAGGATTGCTCAAGTACAACAAAGACTTTTCCGCGATTTCACGGGACGTTGGTGCCAAGACCGCGAAACAGTGCGTGCAGTTCTACTATCTCTGGAAGAGGCTCTGTCCCGATGAATACAAGAGACTACGTATTCGTCATGGAAAACCAAAGATCAAGATCGAAAAAGATTGCAAGGACAGTAGGGAACTCCGTGACGCCATTGCGTCCGTGACTGAAATGGACTTTGGTGAAGAAAAATCGATTCTTCATCGTACCCTAGTAAGTTTACTTTATCGTCACTTTTTGTATGCTTTAAATTATGTAAATGTTATCTGAGTGTGTGTATATGTATATACATATATATGTATATATATATATATATATATATAAACAAAGTTTTACTTTTCTTCTGGTTAGCTACAGACAAATGAGAGGGAAAATTCGGCGACTCTAACTACTAGCGAAGGAGAATTGAGGTTATTCGCATACGACTGCCCAGATGTGAGTAGAATATTTTTTGTATATCTATAATCTATATAAACATTTTATACGTCTTATTGTGTTTTTACAATTAATTATATGAAAATTTATATACTAACTCTTGTGATAATGACTATATAAAATTTCTGTAAATTAAGGATAAATTCTTCTTTCAAATATTTATCTTTCACTTTTTAGGCAGTTTATATATTATTATATACGAATAACTGATTCACACAGAAGAAGAAATACATTCACATAAATTATTTCTATGTTTACTGCTCACCATATATTCTATTTCCTCACTTACATTGAGTACGAAGCTTGTTTTCATATCTATTATATATTGACGATATTTTTTTTAAATAAAAAAGAATAATTTTTCTATTCTGAGATTGTAAGTACTATTTAATATTAATATGATAGAGAAAGTTTCGTACTTGGTGTGTCTGTAAAATAATCTTACACGCGTATATACGTGTAAACATTTAAGTGTCGCATGAGATTGATTGTTGATCCGTCGTTTTCTCACGCTTCATTTTAAAAGGACCGAGGATGTTATGCGTTCTGTGACCGTTGCGTTACTTATCTGTCGTCGCCGTTGTTGTTTGTTTGTGTTGTTTATTTTGGCTTTGTGTTTTCTTTGTGTTGTCAGAGCTTTAGCGGAAGTGTAACAGTAACGATGGCCGGAAGCACCCAAACCGCCCAAATCGGCAATACCGGCCACGCCACAGTCAACACCAACTCACAAACTCACACTAGTTCTGAGCAACAACTACCCGCGCCCACCCCACTTCACTACCCCTGCAAGATTTGCGGGAAGTAAGTCTCCAATCTCTAATCTAAATTATCCATTTCCGATAATTGATGGTGGAGCTCGTGCGACGCGCGTGCCCTAAACGACAATGTAGCGGCAAGTATTGGCATATCTTGCGTAGATATCCTTGCTTGTAGAGAAAGAGTGTCTTTCTGCGTATGGAATGAAACCAAGTAGCAAAAGACGCGATGCCGGTTATATATCTTCGAAATTTTATATATATATATATATATATATATATATATATATATATATATATATATATATACACACATTATCGGATGAATCGCACACATAATAAAAAAATATATGAATATATTTTATTTCAAGTAAATTAATGCAACAGCAAAATGTATATTATGAGAAAAAAAGAAACACGATATACATTTTAAATTTAAGTTTAGATACACGAAAATATGAATACACCCCCATTAAACAATCGTATTCCTGAATAATTTGAAAAGTTGAATTCATAAAATATAATCTATAATATAAAATATATTAATTTTTTTTATAATAAAATATACGTCAACACAGAAACTTTTTTAAAAACTATTTCGATAATATTTAGAAACAAACCTTAATACATTCACAATATACATATCCATATCAGAAAACTTAAATCAACGAACAGATATGACAATAGTATTTATTCTATGACATTAATTTTTTTACATGTTTCGCCATTCGAGTAATTTTAACTAATTATTTAATATATTTTATATTTGTGTAGCACATATTCTATAGTCTATCGTTATTTTAATTTGCTGCTCAAGTTTTTCTAATTATATAATATTCTCTACATTTCATACTTTTCAGTAAAGATATTTGTATAAATTGGCTATGTGATATGATATAATAAGTATGAAAATTTAAATATGCATAATGCAAGCATGTAATTTGTTATACCGCTGTTGCTATGTCGATATTTCTGATTTTTCACGTTATGTGTGAAATATATGTGAGCATACTAAACTATACATGTCTAAATTAGGATATAATACAATGCTTGCAAAACAAAGTGTTTTTGAAGATGTACAAACTTAAAATTGGATTATTTCTATTGTTTGTATATTTATACATTTCCTACGAATTATTAAGTCTTGTACGATTTTATAACCAGGTATCATCATGTATCGTAGACTTTGCAACACTAGATTGCGTCCATACCAATGACTTGAGTGATAGCTTATTTAACGTTTCAATTACACTTTTCTTTCAGAATTTTCAACAAAGTGAAAAGCAGAAGTGCGCACATGAAATCCCACAGGCCAATACCCTTGCCCGATTCAACGGGTCAGGAATCTAAACGATCGATACAACAGTCATCGAAAGCGCAACAGCTGCAACAACCAATGCCTTTGCAGCAAAACCAACAGCAGCAACAACAACAGTCAGACAATGCTACACCACAAATTCAAGATCATCAGCAGCAACTACCCGCGAGTATCAGCGATAACAGCGCCCAAAATACAGCACACTTATGCCGTAATCCAACGAGGCCCCCATAGGACAAGATTCAAGTAATTAAACTTAAGTTACCTTAACGAAGGCTGTAATGATACTATAGGGAAGTAGCGCATATGGTCGCCCGCAGTACTAAAGCAGGCTCTTATTAAATAATTGCACAATCGTTACAAATAACGCAGGAATATCTTTTTACGCAAACGTGAAGACTTTTGGTCACACAAACGGGCAGGCTGCGTGATAATAAACTTCCATAGATAAATTGTTCCGAAAATTTTCCCGCGAGAATACCTCCTCTGTATGTGCGAATCTGTGCAGGAGAGCGTGACTATTAAATTTACCCAATCAGACGCGGATTAATTAGAATTATGCGACTCATATGGAAAATAGTATCGGCCGTTCAAGAAAAGACATCTATCGTTATGGAAACTAACAATAAGCACTAAAGAGTCGTAGAACTCGTAGGGTTTAATGGCGCAGCGGCGAAAGATCTTTAACTATGCAATCAAAATATTCGAGCTCTCTTCAACAAGGAGACAGAGTACTGACCGCAAACATCTTCCTTAATATGGAAGACGAGATCAGCCGACATCAGCGTAAGAACAAAAAATCGTCATTGAAAAATGAAGTAAACGTACAGACTTTGCATTTTGTTCAAGACAAAAAGTAAACACGATTGTTTAACATGGCCTAGAAAAATAAAATACAACTCGACAAGTAAACGTACGGAAACGTACGGAAACGTACACCACTATCGCCACAATGAGTGCTGACTCAAAATACGAAAGAGATTGACGTGCACCTACAATAAGCGCCTAACGATTAACCGCGATTTCAGTGTATCTATTTATTAAGCACGTGAAATGTTCCCAGATTGTGCCACAAGACATTATTGTTACCTGTTGCTCTTTCGCAATTTTTTAAAAATGTTTTTTTCTTCCGATTACAGCCGGGATCAGTTTGCATAAAGCCGTATTTTTCAGGCCATATTTCTTATTTTCTTGCCGATAGGTATACACTTTATAGTTTATAAATTTTATAATTGCTTGAGAGAAACTACGTAACATTAGTAACGTTTTCACTGGATAGGAATTACGTTTATAATGTTAATATTAATATAATCTAAATAAACATTGATAAAATAATGAAATGAATTGCGGTTTGTCAACCGATTCCGGAATGTAATGTACGACTTGTTGCATGTTCGCTCTAGTTTTATATTTAGTTTAAATATATCTAAAATTTGGATGAGAATAAGTAAGTTTTATCATACATATATACAAGAGATTTGTTGAAACTCCTTAATTTCTTTATTTCTGTTACTCTTTTTAGTAAATTAATAGTACACAATTACATAAAAATTTTAATGTGTATATATATATATATATGTATATATATACACATACAAATATAAATATGTATAAACGCAAATTAATATAATTGAGGAGATTTCGTTTTAGCTTATAGACAAATAATCATCTTTAGAAAAGATGTTGTTCAAGTTTCACTTTAAAAGCGTTTCCTACACCGTCGATATTGAAGGTAAACTAACGATTATACATATATATGCCCATACATACATATTATACATATGCACATTCAAAACACAGACACAAAATAGAGAACATTTAATAAATAATATCAATAAATTTCAATGATCATTAAAATATAGTTATATGTACATAAGATGTGTATATGTTTGTACATATAACGTCAATGTCTGTATGTATAATTAAAATGAGGTCTATGCAAAAGTAAGTAGGCTAGGTTTTAGATTGTTTTAGGAGGGATCTACACATATATACATAATCACACACACATACACACACGCGCGCGTGTGTAAAAATTTATATTTATACATCACTTCATTTTCTACTTTATTAGAGACTATGTGGCAAAACTCTTATAAAAACAATAATTATATAGTTGCATGTTTCCACAACAATGTTTTTGAATTTTTATTTATCACTCAAAAATTATAATAATGATGTTCCTATATGTAAGATATTTTAAATAATAAAAAAAATTTACTTTTCTTTAATATATCTTGATAATGCATTGAATTCTTTATCTCCGTTAGCATTGTCTCATATTTCTTTAATTATGTCCTCGACATCTATAAAACAAAAGTAGAAAAATGAAAATAATTTCAAATGTTACAATTGTGCAATGTTTTTTTCTATTCTATATAAAAATGTATATATATATATATATATATATATATATATATATATATATTAATATATAAAAATATAAATATATATAAAAATAATATATATATTTATATATATAATATATATATAATTTTTCAATTTATGTTTTTTGTTCTTCAATTCGTTTTTAATTATTATATGTGTATGTATATATGTGATATATATATATACACACACAAACACACACATATACATATATATAGGAACATCTATCTCCGTAATCATTTAATATATTTAGAACAAAAATAGCAAAAACGCGTTTTATTAAAACAAGCATATATATAAAATGTGTACTAGATATTTTCTAAAAAAATTAAAATATATTTATATTGAAGATTTATTTATATATTGAAACTGCAAATTGTTATTGCCAATAGTTATTTGAGAGAATTGTCAATCGTAGATGCTCTAATTCTACTCTTGAGAACATTGTTACTGTTAACATCCTTTTTTTTATTAAATTTTTTATTATTGAATGAACCATAGATGGCCACAAACATTGTTACTGTTAATATTTTCCTTTTTATTAAATTTTTTATTATTAAATAAATTATAGGTTGTCACACACTTCATACATACATACATTTATACATATACACATTTTAACTTTTTAAGCTTTTCTCAAGTAAACATAAGTGACTGAGGACGCTTTAAAAACTCTGCCAAGTTTTCACAATTCATAAAAAAATGTCTTTAAATTTTCCATTTTTATTTCTGTCAGAAATATAAGCTATGATTATAAAAGAAAGTCTAATTATCGGAAATATGGAAATTACTCTTCTTATGACATTAGACATTCAGAGAAGCGTGCACTTTAATCTCTATTCTATTTCCCTCTATGTATGTGTCTCATTAATCTTCTCCCCCATTTACAAAAATGTAATGCGAAAACATCAAATAATCCGGCCACAACATCTGCATTACTATCTATTTATTTACAGACAAGTGACTAATATATGAGGGGGTATCACCAAGGGCACTAATTTAATGCTCATATAATATTATTCGAGAATTACAGTAATTTGCGATTCTTGTTAACGGCCTATAATACTTATATGTGCGATATTCTATTAAATATCTTGGTAATAAGTAAAAACTTCTATCTATTTTAATTCTTCCGATACATTCGTAATATCGTAAAATTATATTTGTAGATGTTTATGTGATAAATTTTCAAGCCCACGGAAATACTCCTTTGTAACCATATTAAATTAACATAAATCTCGTTCAGTAATGGTTGAGTATAGTGGCCTTCAGTACAGGAGCAAAAGAGAGAGTGTAGTAGTTAGAGATCTATATACTATATAAATAAGATTCTAGAATTTCGAATCTTACAGTTAGTTTATTTAAGGAGTAAAATTGTTATGGATTTCGACTATAGGCTCAGTGTGTGCATAGGTCGAATACAACAAAATTAGCAGACATATCATTTAAGACAATACACTTGTTACAGAAACTAAGTTTCTACTAATATAATTATTATTATATGTAAAATCTCTCTAACTCTTAATCAGACTTATATATAGAGCTTCAAGGGAATGACGTAGATAGTAATAAATGGAACGTGAGATAAAATGTATTGATTCTCTGATCAAATCCAGAAGATATAAAAATAAATAAAAATATTAAAAACTAAAATATATATATATTTTTTAACAATAAAGATTCTTATTTGCTAAAAATCATTCTAAAAATTATGCAATATTTTTTGTGATTTATTACAATTTTAACATGGATCTAAATTAATATATACTGTTTAATTTTCTTAAAAATTCTATATGACGAAAAAACTGGAATTGATTTCAATTTGGCAAATACTACTTTTTTTATGTTAATACAAAACTCTACTCTGGATTTAGAACAGCAGAAATATGAGATATAGTACTGGAGGCTACTTATTCAAAACATAGGAAAGGCATGAAACAAAGCAATGAAATTGTAACGAAGATATGCATGAATTGTACAAACGAGTCCCTCCACGTCACAGAAAAAAATGATATATATATCTATATGAAGAATATATATATAACAAAATGATAACTATGTGATGTATTTAAATGGTATGTGGTATATGGTATTACATATTTGTACATAGGCGGACCCGTGCCATCAACTAGTGAGTTGTACCGATATTGTACTGCCATAAATCGAATAGCGATAACATCGAGTGAATGGATCTGAACTAATCATCGACAAATTTGTACATGATATAATTTTCGTTTTTGTGCTCTCGTACGTGTATGTGATTAGATAATTATAACTTGAAGTTACCAACTAACACTTAACCAAATGGCTGTGCAAATGGAGCATTTTGCACTCATTGACAATTATTAAACAGTTGTATTGCTTCATATTTTATATTTTATTGTATGAACAGTTTATTCATATCAAAAATTATCATTTTGTTGTTATTATATTATTCCTATTTAAGCTGATGTCGCGCGTTGCACGTTTAGACTTGTGTTGACAAGTTACGTATTTAATTTGTTAAAATATTTATTCATTGAAATCCCATAAAAAACAAGCTGACAAAAGACATTAATCGTGATTAATAATTTCATCCTTGTTTTTATTATAGACTCTTACTTCCATATTACTAAACTAACACCATATTGATAATATATCAGCGATTAAAAAAGATACTGATATCCCGCATTCGTAGTTGTGAGCCAAATTAAAAATTAACATATATGTTATATAACTAGGATTATCGTTGGATGAAAGAAACGCATAATAATCGAGCAATATGTAAAAGAGAAAAGGCCAGACTTCTTTTCTCGGCAACGAATACTTATAAATTTATTATTATTTTCTAAATGCAAATAATTATAGAGTTAGTGATGATATGTTAATTTCATTATTATAGATAATTTATTTTGGTAATTACTATTATTTAAATAATCACTATTATAATAACTACTGTATTATGTATTCTGTTGGTTTAAGTAAATTTTTGGGCAATATTTTCTACAGAATGTTCAATGCACGCCATAGCTTATACATTTATAAAAAAACTCTTGATAATCATTAAATAATTTAATACTGGTGGAGTTTAATAAGTTGTGGATATATTGGTACAACTCGATGAAGAAAGTGTAGCGTGGTTATACACCTGAGGAATGTGCTCAAAATATTGTATTAAAGAGAAAAAAAGTCTACTAAATGATCATCAACGTTTATGCAAAATTACTCTTAATAAGTGAAAAAAAGTTATTACGGATTATTAATATCGTAATCTATCGTCCTCTTACCTATTATCTACTTTAATGTCTATCTCTATACGCCAGCATGGTTCTTTGTACTCTTCTATTTGATGTTATACTATTCTCTATTAACTTTTACTACGAAATGTATTGTTAATAGTGTTTTTAATGTACTAGAACATGGTCAGCTGTAGAAGAGTCACACACATGTCACATCGAAATTTATACGAGGACAGTTACTACAATTATTAAAAAGATAATGGGATGCGTTGATTGTGAGGTGTAGCGCGAGTTCTAATATATAAATGCATAAACTTTTTTGTACTTCTATCAAATGTTTAATGTCATTCATATATATTTTCCATATCATATTGATATATACATTTTTATCTCTATATAAAACCTTTAAAATATATTTAAGATTTTTTTTATTTCCAATATGTTATAATATTCAAAGATATAATTTATTATATTATTTTAGCTTAATTCGTATGCGAATTAAAATACTGAGCAAGTCTAAAAAGTAAAAAAATGTACACGTTTGTACAATATGTTTTCCTCGCTCGTATAAAAATTGTCGCAATAATTCTAATAGAATGAGAGAAGAGCACGTGCTGGTAGCAATATACTCAAGTAACATGTTTCTACTATCGTTGTTTTCTCGTATTTCTCTCTGCTCAACTAGGTATTACCTATAAGTATATCTATACATTTAGAGTCCACATTATCTTAGCTACTTGTCACCTAATCAGATCGCCTTGCTCAAAGAGACGCGGGCTCGAACGAAATAAAACACAATTATCTCTTATCCAGAACTGTATAATAAAATCGCTCAAAAGTTGGTGCCATAAGCAATATGGACAATATATTATTAAATGCGTTATAGGTACGTGTGGACGAACTACAGCTGGCCGGCTAAGTTCTGCTTTAAAAAGCTCGATAATAAAATGCCTTGCAGTTATCTTCCACGAGTTATATTGCGAGAGTTCTTAATATCTTTAATATCATTTATTTTTCCGTTTGACGATACTTTTTCTTCGTAAATTTACGTTTGCAAACAATTTCAAAGTTACTTGTATACAGCACGCGTGCGATCAGGCACTTGTTTTAAACTTTATTTAAAATTTTTAATTATTACTTGATTTCTAATTAAATATTGATTTCTACAATTAGTCAATATATTATGATTTGCAAAATTTTATCTCGTCACAACTTTCATCTTTTGAGAAGATTTCTCTAAGCACAGATACTATGATGATACTCGCAATTAACTTTTGGCAAGAAGCTGCAATGTGTTGTTTACATACTTAAGCACAGTTCAGTCAATTTTAAATGCGATATGATATCGAGTTGCTGACGAAAGCCTAATTTAATCTGGAGCCTATTAAAGTGATATCGATGAACGAAGAAAAAGAGAAAGATAAATTCATTCACGAAAAGAAAAGAAGAAACCCTCAAAGAGAACTCCAGAACTCCCCCGAAGAAGCAACTCCGCCACATTAGTCTTCGAGAATAGCATAAATGATGCGGTGAATTATCTGCGAATGCGAGGATTTCGAAAATTCTCTGTCGCGTAAAAAAAAAAAACACGTAAAACTTGTATGAAATCACGTAGAGAGCTTATAAGAGTACCCACTAACAAACTTTCATTGTTATCACGAATTCGGCAATCTTTAAAATCGATGATTTATTAATTTATTAATCGACTTCTAATCTTTTTATATATGAATTTTTTTCAAGCTTCGATAAATATTATTTCCTTCAACAAGCGAAACATCTTTAATGCATGTGTAATGTGAAAAATGAAGTCGATGCATGTAAGCAGAGTGGGTAAAACGAATTTTATAAATATAAAGCTCGTTTATTTTATCGCGAAAATATTTGCGAGGTGTAGAATTTTCGATTCCTCTTTATCCAGGTAGACGCCGTGTTTATAATCTGGTTCACGAGTTCGTAATCTGGCGAAGCGTAGCATTGAAACGAGATGCGAGATAATAAGTGAAAAGTGAACTCGAATCATCGGGATTGCGTCTGATTATAGGAATTAATCGAACGGCTTAGTCAGATCAACGAGTGTCTGCGCATCAGTATTATATGTTAAAAAGCGATACTTATATACATTAAACTAGTGATTACATCGCGCATATATACATACATACCATTTTATTCAATATATATATGTATATATATATATATATATATATATATATAGAATATATGAAGAAAAAGCGATAGCGATATTACTACATTATACACATGTATATTGACTCAGATGGTAGCGTACATGTATGCATGTATGGCAGCATACATATATGTATACATACGTTCACACAATATATATTTATATATATATACAAAATTGAGTATGGTGTACAGAAAGACAGAGAGAGAGAGAGAGAGAGAGAGAGAGAGAGAGGGATCAAGCGGTCCCGTACTTGCTGCGTTAAATGTCGATGTTGTTCGTTAAAAAAAAAAAAGAAAAAATACAGAAATCCCACGCTTCTTTTGAATCGTGAGTGGCGGGACTTCGGTACACAGATCAGCGGCGACTATGAAATACAGCTGATACATAGTCACATGCAATCATAGAAAAAAAAAAAGAAAAGACAGATCGGTGTTTATTTAAATCTCGCGATTTCCAGTTTTCGATAAGTACGCAGAAGACGGAAAAAACGAAATCGAAAAATTCGCGAAGAACATCGAGAAACATCACTGACCGATTTGCACCACAGTCGTTGTCGATAGACAATGTAATCGAATAGAAAACAAAGAATCAAAGAGAAATACATTCTGCATAGATCGACGGTACATGTTAAAGTATATAAACGTATATAACTTTCGATCGATCGGATTGTTAGATCCATATAGATCGGCGATCCGTGTTAGAGAAAAAGTAAACAGGAGAAGAAGGCGTAAGGCGTAAGAGGAAATACCGAAAATCCTGCCTCACGATAGCACGAGCATTAAGTGTACCATTAAACTCTACTACTACGATGAGATAGAAAAGCGAAAAAAAAATGAGCGAAAGTGCGCGCGCGTACGTGTCTGCCTGTATGTACGAGAGCGAAAGAAACAGGGCAAGGAGTTTTAATACTGAGATGTAATTGAATAATCTAACCGTCGTTTATAAATGAATATATATATATATTAAGACAAATACTGAATATATATATAAAGTAAATATATATTATATATATTATTACTGCATTGCATAGATAGTATATATATTATATGTACGACATATACATATATATATGACTATTTTCTTCTATGAATATTGTGTATGTGAGGTGAGTGCTATTTTCATCGTACGTCGGAAGACGCACCGCGATCCGCGACAAGACGCGAGATCTTTAATAACGATTCTAGACGCGAGATTCTAGATGAAAATCTTCCTAGCTTCTTTCTCACGAGAGTAAGTATTTTATCTGATATAATAAAAAAGACGAATGTTTAAGACAATTTTAATAAATATTTTAATAGGAAAGTATATATATTATACATATGATATTATATAGAGAAGACAAAGCTATCTTCGTAGATTCACTATGTAACATTGTACTTCAATCAACTATAGCATTCAACATACGTCCCCAAAAGATTTCATTATCGCGTCATATATCTTCTTAAAAGTTGGATCGATTACGAATTCTATGTTAAGCTATCACAGTTATTGCTCTTCGGTAGCAATATCTATCTCGCGTTGTCCGCCGCGGCGCGTCTTGCGCCAGCTATCTCAACACCGAGCTATACCAAAAAGCAAATTAATAACAAAAAAGACATGTATGATGTGTAAGCCAAGTGCCTTGTGTTCTGGTAACTAATCGTTGACTTTTAACTACGATATTAGGGGAAATGAGAACGAGAGTGAGAAAGAAAGACAGAGAAGCGATGAATGAAGGAAAAACTTGTCAATATCAGCTTACGCAGATGTAAGCATGTTTATCGATAAGAAATTCTTTTTTTTTTTTTTAATTGGTTAATGAAGATGAAAAAGAAAGAATGATATTGAAAATCCATCTATTTGATTTCAACAAGTACTGTGCGTTGCAAATCCAGCGAATCTAACTGAATTAGCCGAATTATATTTCATAAACTTTAGTATATTTTGATCGTATATATTTGGAGATATATTTTCTACGATGTTCTGTAATAATAAATTAAATAATTGTAATTTTTATTTTATGAAATTCGAGTACGTGTAGTACGCGATGTCACTTTAATCATAACATCTCACATTTATTATACTTTACTAATTCTTCTTAATTTTTTGGAGAACAGATAAAAATTAATTTTGTATCTCGAATTTGTAATTCCGCACTAATGACAAATAGTTCTAGTCCATTCTTATTATCAACTACCGTCGAGTTTAAGCAGCATGCTAATATTGTGCCAAAGCAAATTGGCGATAGCCAACGCGTGTACCTGGTACCTGGTTCCGCAATTCTACCTTTAAGAATTACAAGTTCGGTTTTAACCAGCCAATTTTTTTCGTTCTCACTCATTATCATTAATCATTAATAATATTATCTCGATGTTTTTGCAACGCATTGGCGAGATATTAACTAAATTAAATTTTTCATAAAACGGAAATAATAATTACGAAAAATCCATTTTCTCTCCTACCTTGTTTTCGTTACGAAATCGTAAGGAAGTACGTCCATACCATCTAAGAGGGGCACTTGAAATTTCATTTAGCTTTGATAACTTCCGTGATATATTATTCAACATATATAATATATATTATAATTAATTATGTTAATTATATTAATTAATTATTATAATTAGAATTAATAAAAAATATTTAGAACATCAGTAAAAAAATAATTGTCACATACGTATTATAATTCTTTTATAAATAATTCGCTTGAAAATTAATAGCATGAGAACATCACTTCTTATTTCAATAATACATTAATAATTTTACGATATAAGAGAATAAATAAGAGCTCTCTGAGAGAGCTTTAAGAATGTTTTGAGAAGATGTTTAAATCGATATTTATATAAAAGATGATTATATATCAATTTTTTCATCAAGATCTTAATCACGGAAGTAACAGAAGCGAAGAGTGAGAATGTGTCTAGCAGTGTGTCGCCAGGATGTAATGTGCGCGCGAATTCAACAACGGGACGAGTAAGGACTATCTTAACAACGGTTGTTAATAGAGATACTTCTGCCGTAGCGCAACCAAGAGAGGCCCCGTACCGGGTCTTTTTCATTCGAAGTAGGCACTGTTTGGTGTTGTGATAAGAGGCAAAGAGTGATAGAGCAACAACAAAAAAGAAAAAAAAAATAGTTGCAAGTGCGAAAGGGGTGATTGAGCGAGATGACTGAATGAGCAATGGGTGTATATGTGCGTGTTTCTTTCCAGTGAGATTCTATATTGCACTTAATGTATATCTCTCAATTGTAAAACGCTAGCTATGTCTACAAGGAATTGATGTAAATAGTAGTTTCGGTATAGATAGCAAAAGTGTCGTGGCCGAGGGAGTTCTGCATCCATGACGCACGGGGAAACCGCCTCGCAATTGTTTATCGATTAATAAGAAACTAATTCGCACACAAGTGGCCAATATGTTTAAGTTCCTTCAGTGATTGTGCAACTATTGTCGGAGGTGCCGATAATCACGAAACATTCATAAGAAACGATATGAGTTTCATTTTAAGAAAGGTCTATAAGCTAGAAAATAAAAATGTTCTCTTGTTTTTAAAATGCTCTTTGCAACTCAAAGTATTTTTACAATAGATTGAATTTCTACTAGGCACGATAATAGTAACGAAATAATAACCGAAGCGCGTATGAATTCGTGTCAAAATAATAAAATAGCACTAATATCGTTTCCTATGAATACAATTTACAATTAACAATTATTCTACAATTTTGTGTGTGTGTGTATGTGTGTGATAGGCGAGAGCACTGACGAGATCCTCGATAAATGTGTCATTCGCCTCATGGATGCATTGACGTGGATGAAAAAGACCCTAAGCAGACAATCTTCCGTTACTTAGTCCTTTAAATGCGAATTGTGGCACTTTAACTGCGGGTATGAATGCTTACGGAAAGTATTAATTTATAAGGTGCAGATGTATGTAGAGAGCCCTGATGGTGTTAGATTCTGTCATAATAATGTTTTTTCTAGGTAGAATATAATGCGAATATCTTTGTCGTACGGGCGCGAAAGTGGATATCAATGTGGATATATTTTATGCAAAATTCATTATGCAATGTGAAACGAAGATCAACGGAGTTTTGCAACTTTTTCGGCAAATAATTCGAAGCGTAATCGTAATTCGTAAAATAACTCGTAAAATTTATAATTTCTATGCGATGCGATTACTCTCCGACTTATAATAAGCATCGCAAGAAATGTGGAAATTTAAATTTTTTTATGCGATTATTGGAATTAATTTCATTCATATAATATATAATGGAATTAATTTGATCCATATAATCATTCTAAAATTAATGAATCCACATACGCTATCCACTTCAGCTCGTTTGTGTTGCTCTTGTATTGTTAACGTTTATACCTTCTTCCTAAATGATCTCCCGTGCAATCGGTGCTGTAATGAAAATTAAGTTGTATGAGCGTTGATTGACATTCACGAAAAGAGGCGCTTTATATAACCTGTGCGATCACATTGAGAAACACTTGTTCCGAGGCATTTTCGACATCATTTCTAGATGAGATAGCGATTTACAGCAGTATAAGCAAACTATCGCAAAGTTGTAACACAAAGTGACATTGGTACTTCCGATAACTTGTCGCTAATTATTGTTCACATATACAGCAAGTCTAATTTTATTGTATGTTAAATGTACAAAACATCCCATAATTATTGCGGCTTCCAGACTTATGATAACGAGTCCCACTGTACATTACTGTGACGATTGTGTCTAATATCGACGTCTGAATCCGCGTACATTTTTGCTCCTCTTGTATTTCGCAAAAATCCAGTGACAAATAACGATGATGCTCAAAAAAATTAAAACGAAAACGACGAGGGATATGGTTTCTCACGAAAAAATTCAATGTATCTATTCTAATATCAGACATCTGCCGGAAAATCAAATTGTATCGAGTCACACATCACAAATGAATCGATCCAACTATCGCTCAAGCTATCATGCTACACTGTCGCATTAACATATATTACGACTGGATCAGTATATCGTAAAGATCTACCTCCCTCGATCGTACTGATAAGATCGTCCTCGCACGAGCGCGTTCCCGAGAAAAACGCTCAACAATAATTATTGTGCCAAATTATAATCAAATCTAACCACTCAATCAAAAATCTCGAGGAAACTGGGTCAAAGCCGCAAACGCAGCAAGAAAGATATATAGAGAGAGACTGCGAGAATCAAAATCTAGGCTATTTATAAATCTCGAGCGATCCGAGTGAAAAGAAAGAGTTAATCTTATTTTTCGTGAAATAAAAATAAAAAGTCATTGCGTATGTTTACTTAAATTTTTAGATTTTGAAATTTTTCTTGCGCTTTCAAGTTTTCCTCAGAAAAACGTTTTCGTAAAACATATTTTAAGCCCGAGTTGTATAAAATAAAAAAAAAGAAAGATGGCTCGTTCGTTCTTACTCGCTTCGCTTGTTCGACATCGATCGTGTTAAAACCGCGTTCGTCAAGCCTGGTTTGTCAAGAACCTTTCGTAGATTTTCCCGTTCCTCAGCCACCGACCCTTTTTAAGATTTAAATACTTTTTAAGCGAGAAGAGAGACGAGAGAGGCGCCTCGTAGCCCGCAGCGGCGAACGTGTAGTATGCAATAATAACATGTATAAAGAGCATGGATTTTATATGTGTCGTACTCGTACATGGAAAAAAAGCACCCTCATCTTCCCCGATCCTTCTTATTCCGGTATCGATTACTTTAACGATTGCGTCGCGAGGTAGTAATACTCGTCGTGCTTGATGACTTAGGACTATTCTCGAGAGTCAGTCTCGTGATCTGTTGATATCATTTTTGACAATCAAAATGATGTTGAAGGTTGAATGATCTTTAATTCCTTAACGCGAACATAAATCATGAATTTGTTAAAAATTTTTCGCTTATTTTTATATTTGTATAAGGTAATGTTTATTAAGAATAAAATTAAAATAATATGATTATTTCATATTCTTATTTATAGATCAAATTAAATTATACGATTATTATATTCGTTGACAGACTCTCGAGATATCCCCACGAAGAGCAAGCGCATGATCGAATTTTTTCCGCGTATTAAATGCTATTAACGGATACGCATGTATTGCACAGAAATGCAAAAAACACAGCTGCAGCTTTGAATAAGGGATAAGTGATCTAGAGAAGAATAACGTCCCGCTCGCGTGTGTCTGCGACGGCGATATCTCGCGAGGATTCTTCGTGTATTTTTAAGTAGTTAATATAAAGGAAGCATTGCAGTATTAAGAATGGTCAGTAACGGTAAAAGCCATATAGATTCGCCTATTTAGCGGTACATTTAATATTAAATGTAGCTGTCTGATCGCGAGTCTTATTTCTGTAATGCGAAAACAGCGGTCATTTGACAAGAATTTTGGACACGCACATTTAGTGCTAAATGCGCGGCGAAAATATGAGCCAGAAATATGTGCCATTAATCATCGCTGAATCGTGAAACGATCGCGAAACGTGTCATTCGGTGCGATCGAGATATCGAAAAGCAATCAGCGTCGCTAAAATGTCGATAATTTCGAAGGAACCGTGAGCTGGTTTTACCGAAACATTCGTTGACTTTAATCTTGATTTAATTGGCTCTATCACTTTCTATAGAATAGAAAGGAGGAAATGTTAATCTATAGTTAAAGCTAATTATCGATAAAGCCAGCCATGTAAGATATCCTTTATACTCGAAATTTGGGGAGATTCGATGAGAGGCCTGAAAACCCGAAGAAATTTATCCTTCTAATCGCATCCTCTCGCTGGGCTGGACGAATATTTTCTTGAAAAGATACGCCAATACCATCTTGACTCTCTCAGCAATCTTTCTGCGCCGTAAGTTGTACATAATAATATAAATGTATATATACATATACATATATATATATATATATATATATATATATATATATATATATATATATATATATGATTGTCAAAGGTGTTCGCGCATATTTTTATGTATGTCAAGAGTGGGTTTCGCAATCTGCATAAATCGATCGGTGTGTTGCTGTCGTGCTCGGTGTCGTTTACTTTTGTATCCCCGACCTCGTGCGTGTATATAAAATTGTAAGAGTATCTCTTTCTCCTCCAAACTTGTCTTTCCTCGTAGATTATAAAATGAGCGTTCGCGTACGTCCAGCCCTACGGCAGAGAGGTATCCGTTTAACAGTTGTATTATTTACTTTTCTTCCAACGCGTCCCTTTTCACGCACGTCGTTTCTTGGAAATAGAAAAGCACGACGCGGGTGGAAAATACACAAAAGCATTGTACGAGTGCGTGCGAGAGCGAGAGAAAGCGAGAGAGTGATGGAGCAACGCAAAAAGAAAAAACAAAAGGGGCGAGATACGAATGTTTGACATATCAATACGACACGATTCTTCTTGACAACCATATAGCAATACCTCTCCGCTCAATATAGTGTCGAAAAAATTTAAAAAGAAAAAAAAAGAAGACGTCTTTTGGAGCATTTTAATCGGTGGGGGGCTTTAGAAATCTCGTATCCCTCCTCCCTTCAGTTAGAAGTTGTACATAAATTTAGATATACTTTTGGTTTACTATCCGCGACTAGGAAAAGAGCTGAGACACGAACGAGTCTTCTCATGAATTTCGTTGTTAATCGAAACCTTCGGAGACTTTCAATGATTGCGCTATATTTATGCTACCATGAGACGAAGATTTTGAGAATCGTTGATGTAACAATCGTCAATAATTCGCGGCATGGATCGAACATTAAATGCACAGTTTATGGAAAATTTTTGATCTTATTTAAACTTGCGGTTCATCTTTTTTGAAGACAAACCATCATTATTGAAGTGATCTTTTCCAGGGTCGTCTTTCATCGATTATGAAAATAATAATCAAAACGAAAATCAAAACATAAGGATTATATTTATATATATTCCTTATTAATTTTGTGAAATTTTACACGTACAGTTTATTAAATCAAACTACGAAATATATATATATATATATATATATATATATATATATATATATATATTCTCTTTTTTAACAATATTTCTTACAATACAAAAATATATGATATATTATCATAAAAAAAATATAAAATTTTTTATGCGAAATGATTTTAAATACGAATAATAGTTTTTATAATGCAGCATAATGATGATTATCTGCAAAATATGTAAATATAAAGGCGACCCTGGAGTTAATTAAAGTGTTAACAAATAGGAGAAATCGTGGAAATAACGAAGCCATTTTTGTGACATTTTCTTCAAAATGATATTAAAAACATAAGAAAAGAAAAGGAGAGGGAAAAATTGTCCATTATATATATATATAAAGTGTAAAAAGAAAAATTCAAAAAATAGAAATGTTTTCCAAATATATATAGGGAAAAAGATATACGGCAAGTGAATAGGATCGGAGAACGAATGATACTTCAAAGTAATAACTCGCTCATCAATTTCTTTTTTTATTTATTTCAATCTACTCTATTACTAGATAGCAATTACTCTTACATCCAACAATAATGCCTTTTCTCAAATAAATGTCCAAATTTAATCCAATTCACTCGCTGTCGCTGTACAAAAACTATTTCACAAGTTAAAATACCAAAAATCACAAAGATAATCTTTCTCTCTCTTCCGATATCTATATTCCTATATATAAACAAGCGTATATGTGCAAGTATATACATACAAACAGTATGCGCACACATAGGTTTTTCATGTGTCAAGTCTTGAAAAGGCATACGCACATCGCAAAACACAGAATATACGCGTAGAAAATGCGGATGATACATCGAATTCAACGAGAAAGTCACAGGTATAAATCGAACGGGGAAAATTGAAAGAGGTAAAATTTAATCAAATAGAGGATATCAGTGGCATGGCGAAATGCCTGATAAAAGACACATGTATGACGAGACAATGTTCGCTAGACGCAAGGATACATACTACAGTACAAGGTAGACAAAATGTTTATAAGATATCGATTAGGTTTCTCCATGAATTTCCTTTTAAACTAGCACTAGTATGAGCGAAGAGACAATGTAAATGTGTGTGAGAAATCTATTCCTTTTCTGCCCCATACCCCACCCTCTCGAGCCTCCGCGCCATTCTTTTTCTCCCTCTGTACGACGAGTGTAAAAATATCATGTAATTAACACACCGATAATATATATAAATATATATAAATAAATATATATATATATATATATATATATATATATATATATATACGCATACGCGCACATAAACGCGTTATATACGAGCACGAGCGTCGCGTACGTGTGCTTGTCGTATATGCGCGTATGGCAAGATGATTGATTGTGAGTCATTTAAATAATTGTTATATGTATTTTCTATATATTATGATAAAACTAATACAATGATATATATATTGAGATGACATTACGGTACTATTAACTATTAAGTGTAGTTAATTTAGAGACTATTCGGGGATATATTAATATATCCGCGCCACGCAAAGCCGACATCTCGGTAAAGAGTTGGATCGCTCTATATAATCCAACACTATCTACAACACACTCTCCGCACATACTAAGAGAAAGAAAGAATGAATTGCGTGCGTGAGGTATAGGCGAAATAAGCGAGACACTCGAGACGGCACCCTCGCAACCTCTCCGACAGAGAACTCCCCTTTTTTTCAAAATATAAAAAAAAAATATACGAGACGAAAGATCAGATGAGCAGATGAGAAAAGATAAGAAAGAATAATAATGCGACGCGGTTAAACGTGTGCGGTGTCATCTCGTGTGTTTGTGTGGTCGAAAAATTGACATTCGAAAGAAGAAAAAAATGCACGCATACACACACGCACACATACATAAACACACACACACACACACACACACACACACTCTGAATAAAAAAAAAACCACAATGCGGAATTTGAAACAAAAAAATGTATTTTCTCACTCCCACTGCGCGAGGTGTATGTTCATCGCTACATCTTATTTGGAACGAAAACCTAAATATTATTATATAAAATTACTGTGTATAATTGTAACACGAAAATTGTTTTTCAAACGATATGGTATTTTTATTGTAGATATTATTATATAACAAATAAAATCATGATTCATTGTACTTAATCGTTGTTCTTAATTGGTTTAATTTATAATTCATCAATATTTTGTTATCATTTTTGCTCATCTTTCTCTTTATAAAATATTTCGCATCATATTATTTCTTATTGAAATCGCATAAAATAATAGGGATCTTGAATTAATTTTATTGTTGTTATTGATCACAAAGCGACTGTCAGGTAATAATTGTAAAAATAATATTTAGAAATAATCTCTGTCTCTTACCTTTTTAGAAAATATGAACTTAACCGCACATTGCCGCGGAAGATGAACGCCTTCTCAAATTATATAGAAATTATATACACTCAAACGAATAAAGTCATTGCTTAATTAATCGAATCACAATGATCGAATAGCATTTAATTTGGCACTCCCGATATTATTAATTTGCTCGTTAAAACTCATTTTAAAGATGAATAAAGATGCGAGAAATATCCGGAACGCGACTTTACTTGATCCCGAATGCGCGCGATATTGCAACAAATATGACGTCATGATGAAAAAGGCGCCAAATTCAAATCGTCAAGAAAATTGTGAAGACTTTACAAACGTGTTATTCATATATATTCATTTAAAATACAATAACAAAATGTTTTTCGCGATTGTACTCGAACGTATCTGCCGTAACTTTATGAAAAATACAATATTACATTTAATTAAGAAAAATTAAAAACAAAATTGAAGATTAAGAAAAGTCGGAAGAAATTAATTATATTATTATAATTCGGTCTTTCAATCAGACATAATCAATTAGAAATAATCGCTATATAATCGCAACAATAACACGGACGAATTATATTATTTCTCTACCGGAAATGATTTTTTCGACTACACGAAACGATATCTCGTTTGATCAACGTAGTCATATCGATGAAAACACTGCATGGCGAACGACCGATTTCCTTTCTGTTCCTCTTCACTCAACGTGTTGTCGAATCGTCAAAATGCAGAAGGTAATTTTTCAAGATTATTTCCGATTGCGATATTGTTTCAATAAAAAGAAATCGTGAAAAAAAAAAACTCGTAACACGTAATCTTCTTTTCAGAAACAAAAAGAGCCGATTCACTCCGTGCAAGTCTTCGGACGTAAAGTAAGTTTAGCAACGTGAGTGAGGTTAAATTTGCGCGTGTCTCGTACTTACATGGTATGTCTAATGCGGCCTTTTATATGTGATAGAAAAGCGCGACTGCAGTCGCATATTGCAAACGTGGTCGTGGAAATCTCCGTGTCAACGGTCGGCCGCTGGAGCTAGTAGAACCCCGTGTGCTGCAGTACAAATTGCAGGAACCTATTCTATTGCTAGGAAAAGTAAGTAATGATTAGTATAATGTGTGAACATAGATAAAAATTTTTTAAATAAACGGCAATGGGAAGACCCCAGTGAAAATTCTTAGAGATGAATGTATTACTTGTACTTGTAGTCGAGATTAATATTTATGATTTTCATTTCTCCAAAAATAATAGTTCATGATTAGAAAAACAGATTTTGAGAATATACTTGCTTTTGAATACAAGCACAAATGAGATGTAACTTTTTCCAGAGGAAGACGCTTGTATATATATTTGTATTTTAGGAAAAGTTTTCCGGAGTTGATATCAGGGTGAGAGTAAGTGGTGGCGGTCACGTCGCACAAATCTATGCTATTCGTCAAGCTATTTCTAAAGCTCTTGTTGCGTACTATCAAAAATGTAAGTATATTAATATTGACTACTCGATTAATGAGAGTCTATTAAGTTGTAATCATGATTGTATTGTAGATGTTGATGAAGCTAGTAAAAAGGAGGTAAAGGATATCCTTATCCAATATGATCGTACTCTTCTTGTTGCTGATCCAAGGAGGTGCGAACCAAAGAAGTTCGGCGGTCCAGGTGCAAGAGCACGATACCAGAAATCTTATCGTTAATGTCCGCAAATTTTACATTACATTTTATTCATATTATTGAATAAAAAAAAAAAAAAAAATTATACGCTGTATCTTCTTTCTTCATGTACTTCCTTCCAAAGTTTTTAATATGAGATAAATTTTATAACGTACCTCTATAAAAAAACAATTCTTAGTTTTTATTTTATATAATTAAGAATTTTTTTATTGTAAACTTTTTTTTTTTTAATTAGTATTAGTCTAATATCTGAGAATATATATATATATATATATATTTCAGATATACATCTATATATTATTAATTCATTTTGTTGTTAATTTCTCCTTTCAATCATTTTATAAATTTATATAAATCAGGATTAAAATTTTGGCATAAATCTGTTTTATTCCGAATTTTAATGATTTTACAGTGACAATCTATAAATTTTTTTTTTAATGCACTTTTATCTCATGTTTTCTATATTTAAAATAATAATTTTATATCTACTTTACAGGAAGAAAGTGTGCGTATGTGTGTGTATATATATAATTCAAATAAAATATAATAAATAAGAGACTATAATTTATATAAGAATATGATAACAATTTTTGCACAAAGATTTCGATAAATTCTTATAAAGATTGATATAAATATATATATATATATATATATTTTTAGCTTATTATATGTGAATATACTCTAGTGTGTGTAACGTAATATTGCGCAGTGTGCAAATGCAAGGCAAAGGTAGCAGCTGATAGCAGAATATTATATGAACTGTCATCGATGTTCAGTAAATTTTTCCAAGAAATAATCAAATCTGCTTAAAAATGAAGACACGATTTAATACCTACGACCTTGTATGTTCAGTTACTGAACTACAAAAGTAAGTAAAAGATAAAAAAACTTTCTATTTTGAATTTTATAAGATGATGAGAGATTATAACCAAAAACGCATATATACCTAAAATCTTTTAAAATATAGAATTTACAATTAGTTATAAAAAGTATACAACTGTACACTATCTAAATTTAAATAAATGTTATATATTACATTTGTTAAATTTTTAATTTCACTATTATTATTAACTATTATTAAATAAATGTTGATATGAATGTTTTGATACTAATGTAATATAAGTTTCGAATACAAATATAAAACACGTATCCTTCGAATTTAAAAATTATATATAAATTATTTCACGCTCATGTAAAAATTTTTAGACTTATTGGCATGCGTGTCAATCAAATATATGATATAGATCATCGTACGTATCTCATACGCTTTCAACGTAACGAAGAAAAATGCATTCTTTTACTTGAATCTGGTAATAGACTGCACACAACGAATTTTGAATGGCCAAAAAATGTAGCTCCTTCAGGTTTCTCCATGAAGGTATTTGCAAATAAAAATCTTTTTGAATTGTATAAAGCAGCTTCAATATATCACATATGATGATAAATATATGTCTTGCAATTAATATAATTTTGCATACAGATGCGCAAACATCTTAAAAATAAAAGATTGGAAAGTCTTATTCAAGTTGGTATGGATCGAATAATAAATTTACAATTTGGAAGTGGCGAGGCTGCATATCATATAATTTTAGAAGTATATGATCGTGGTAATATAATCCTCACTGATCATGAAATGGTAATTTTATATGTATTAAGACCTCATACAGAAGGAGATAAGATTAGGTAAATGTATACAAGATATATATTATAATCTATTATAGAATATATGTCATAAAATATTGATAAATTCATATAATACCTAGATTTGCAGTGAGAGAAAAATATCCATTAGACAGAGCACATTCTGCAACAATGCCACCTATAAATACAATTCATGAGCATATTCAGAAAGCTAAAGAAGGAGATAGTCTTAAAAGAGTGTTGAATCCATTATTAGAATTTGGTTCAGCTGTGATTGATCATGTTTTACTTAAAGCTGGATTTACTCTTGGTTGCAAAATTGGTAAAGATTTTAATGTCACTAAAGATATGCCAAAATTAGTTTTAGCACTTGAGGATGCAGATAATATCATGGATCATGCAAAGAAACATGTCTCAAAAGGCTACATTATCCAGAAAAAAGAAACAAAGCTAATTCAAGATGGCAAAGAAGATTTCATATTTGCTAATATTGAATTTCATCCTTTCTTGTTTGAGCAGTACAAGAATCAACCATACAAAGAATTTGATTCTTTTGATGCAGCAGTGGACGAATATTTTTCCACAATGGAAGGACAAAAATTAGATTTAAAGACTTTGCAACAGGAAAGAGAAGCTTTGCAAAAATTAGAGAGAGTAAAGAAAGATCATGATCAGAGATTGATTACATTGGAAAAGACACAGGAATTAGATAAACAAAAGGCAGAACTGATTTCAAGAAATCAAGCTTTAGTGGATAATGCTATTTTAGCCATACAAAGTGCTTTAGCAAATCAGATGTCTTGGCCAGACATTCAAGTTCTATTGAAAGAAGCTCAAGTCGTAGGCGATCCTGTTGCTTCTGCTATAAAACAATTAAAACTGGAAACAAATCATATTACTTTGCTCTTACATGATCCTTATGAAGACAGTGACGAAGAATCTGAGCTAAAACCTATGCTCATCGATATAGATTTGGCTCATACAGCATTTAGTAATGCTAAAAAGTATTATAGTCAAAAAAAGTCAGCTGCTAGGAAGCAACAAAAAACAATAGAATCCCAAGGAAAAGCTTTAAAATCGGCAGAAAAGAAGACAAAGCAAACTTTGAAAGAAGTTCAAACCATACATAAAATTAATAAATTAAGGAGAATTTATTGGTTTGAAAAATTCTATTGGTTTATTACATCTGAAAATTATTTAGGTAATCTTTTTTCTTTTGAACAAATTTGAGTTACAATTTTATTCTAATTTACTAATTTACTAACAAATAATTTTCTAATTTACATAAACATGTATACAGTGATTGGAGGAAGAGATCAGCAACAGAATGAATTGATAGTGAAAAGATATCTAAAGGCAGGAGATTTATATGTTCACGCAGATTTAGCTGGTGCCAGCTCCGTCGTAATAAAAAATCCCAATGGCAATCCTGTACCACCCAAATCGTTAGCAGAGGCTGGTACAATGGCTGTTGCATATAGGTATACAGAGTTATATTTGATCTTCATCTTTAAATTTATATATGCCTATATATGTTTTTTTCAAAGTATTATAATTTGTTATATTATTATGATAATTATATCTATAATTATAATTAATTTTGTTCATAGTATAGCCTGGGATTCCAAAATAATAGCTAGTGCATGGTGGGTGCATCATGATCAAGTATCCAAGAGTGCACCTACTGGAGAATATCTCACTACTGGATCCTTTATGATACGTGGAAAGAAAAATTATCTCACGCAAAGTCAATTAATCATGGGATTAGGTATTATGTTTCGTCTAGAAGACAGTTCAATAGAACGGCATAAAGATGAGAGAAGAGTTAAAACTGTAGATGAGGAAAGTGAAAAAGATTTGATAATTGAAGATGACAAGGAAATAGAATTAGAAGACGACTCGGATGAAGGTAAATAATGCAATAAATTATTTAATATTTAATACAATTATTAAAATTGTTAATATATTTTTAATAACACGTGACATCTTTTATTAGATGAAAATTTAGAAAATAAAAATACATTAAATCCAATTCAAGAGGAGGATTATTTACCAGAAGATCAAGAGAAATCAGAATCATATGCAAAAAATAATAATACTAATAAAGATTTATGTCAAGAAGACGACAATAAAGATATAAAATATAAATTTCCCGATACACAAATTAAAATTGACCTTTCAGGCCCAAAGTAAGTTACATAAAACTTTGAGTTTTATAATTAAATTTATAAAACTTTTAATTTTTTATAGCTAGAATTAACTAATATATATTATATATATGAGATATTTTTATTCAAAATAGGGTAAAGTTACATGTTGATAACAATCAACCCTTAATACAAATGCAAAAGAATACGGAAGAAAATGTAGTTTATTTAGGAGATGATAAACCTGTTATAATAAATACATCAATTAAAGAGAAACATACAAAAGCAAAACAAAAAGAGCATTTAATAGAAGAAACAGAAAGGATTGAAAAAAGTGATAAAAATGAACATGATAACAAAAAAAAGGAGCAACCTATTTTCAAACGAGGACAAAAGGGAAAATTAAAGAAAATGAAAGAAAAGTACAAAGATCAAGATGAAGAAGATAGACGACTTTCAATGCTTGTCTTGCAGGTTTTACTTCCTTTTTTTTCAACTTTATGCTACTTTATGTATTATAAACTTATTTATATACAATCTAACATATATATCTATTTTTTCATTTTTTCATGTTCTCAGTCGGCAGGTGCAGCTAAGGAAGACAAAAGAAAAAATAGGGCTAAAGATCCATCCGGTCCAAAACAACAAGGAAAAAAAAAGACTAATCCAAAACCAAAAGTTTCATTTCAATCTATGCACATTATAGATAACATTGATGACGAAGACACAGGTCCAATTCCCGAAGTCGACATGCTTGATCAATTAACAGGAAAACCATTCTCAGAAGATGAATTATTGTTTGCTGTACCTGTAGTTGCGCCTTACAATACCTTACAAAATTACAAGTAAGACAATTGCTGTAAAAAATTGATATAAAGTAATCTCATTTACAATAAATTGCAATATTCATTTCAGATTCAAAGTGAAATTGACACCTGGTATAGGAAAAAGAGGTAAAGCTGCCAAAACAGCTGTGGCTGTATTTCTCAAAGATAAAGAGATTTCTTCACGAGAAAAGGACCTGTTAAAGGCAATTAAAGATGAGACAATAGCTAGAAATATACCTGGAAAAGTGAAAATAAGCGCCCCTCAAATTCAAAAATTAAAAAAATGATTACCTGGCTTAAAATGCTAATTTTAATTCAGATAATTGATAATTCCTTAATCATTTGTAGTATACAAAATTTAAAAATATTTTGAAAATCGCACTTTTTTAATTATAGATTTTTTAATATTTAATAAATGTTAATTTAAAAAAAAATTATAATATAATTTGAAATAACTTTTTCTCATTTTTTGAAGATCAAAATGAGTAGACTTTCGAAATTATATGTTGCAGTATATAGCAGTTAAATGAAAAGTTCGTTACATATTTACTATTAGTAATAATTAGTGTAATCATAAATATCCAATTCAAATATTCAAATTTGGATATAATATGTAAATATATATATATATAACAATCTTTAAAGTTAACTTGCGACTTTACAGTACTATCCATTTTAATAATAAAATCATTTTTTCTATCTTTCTGAAAATACAAATATTTCTACATTTTCTACTTCAACAGATGGCTCAATAGACCAGAACGTTTTTGCAATAATAACTTATTGAACAAATTATAACTCAGAAAATTATCCAAGATCCTATTAGGGTCCCTCTTTCAATGTAGATGGAAGTATTATTCAAAAATATGCATTCATTATTTTATTCTATCAAAATAGTAAATTTTATAATTTTTTCATAACAAATTTAATTTAAACTGGATTCATGTTTGAAATTCATGAATTGTTATTCACATATATATTTACAAAGAAAACCTGAAATACTCTCGTAACATGATAAACATAGTAATTAATGCTGTGATTAATGTCAAATGCATAAGAGACTATGTACGAAAATATATAATGAAATGCAAGATACATAATTACAGATATATTTTGTAGTACAAATTTCAGTTCATTATATTATTATTTATGAAACTATGTATCAAATATATCTTCGTCAGATTGAATTGTAGTATCAGTTTTTGATATTGTTTTATTGGATTGCAATCTGTTTGTGATAGTTACTTTATCGCTAAAAGTAGTAGCAGGTCTTGACTTCGTTCCTTTTGATACAACCTACAGATATATTGAAAATATATTAAATATTTATTTATATTTAATTATATGTAATTTTCGAATTAAGAAAAAATATATTATTTTATACTTTGTCGATTAAATACACAAATTTTATTACCTCGGGCTCAGAAGTGGTTCCCGAGTCATTCAAATACTTAATATTTCGTTTTGTTCTATTTACAGCTGGTTTTCTTTGTCGTTTTGGCGTTTTATTTACACGTTTTGATAAGGGCTATAAAATAATAAAAATAATTATCATGATGATAAAGATAAGTTTAAAATGACATTGGTTAAATTATAAAATCAAATTGAAGAGTTTTTTGTGTAAAAGTTTATATATGCTTTTTTTTTTCAGATTGCTATAATTACCTCCATTTCAGAATCATCTTCAGAATCATCCTTGCAATTAATTTGGTTCTCTGTTTTACTATGTAATGGAGTTTTCGTAATTTTATTAATTTTGTTATTGGATTTTTTCGCTTTCTTAAGAATTTGGATATCGTATTCATCATCAGAATCCATATCATTTAATACTTTCTTAATATCTCTTACATTACAACGCTTTTTATCTATTACAACACCTATAGTACTTTCTCTTGGATTTTTTATATGGTTTACGGTATCCATATGTTTCGTACGAGGACTTTTTCTGAGACCATTCACAGGTTTTTTCATCTTTTGCGGTGTAGATTTAGAAGGATTTTGTTCAATTGAAGTGCCGATGGTATTTAATCTTAATTTTCCATCTGGTTTATAACCTAATTTCTTTAAACCAGCTATTAATATTTCTTTAAATTTTTCATAAGAAGGTGTTTCATTAAATTTAACGCTAGCTAATAAAGTCATAAATTTATGCACAGCCTGTGGTATTGATCCATGAAAACACTGTTTCAAGAAATCATCTATGTTTTTGAAAGCTTTTTCTTTCTCCTTTTGAACGGTAACTGGATCAAGTAATTTTTCCCATGGTAGTGATCCACATAACCACAGAATTATATTGTAATATAAGATTTCAATATCACTACGCTTTGTTGGCACTGAAAGAATAAAGAATAAATTGCATTAAGTATCCGAACTATTAATTTTTTTTGAAGTTTCTAATTTTTACCTCCCATATGAGCATCTCTACTTGCATATTGTAAAGTGCCATTATGTGCCTTTTTTGGATCCGGTTTTAATTCAGTGTTTGTTGTACAGTGAGATGCTAAACCAAAGTCGACTAAATAGATTTTATCATAAGAATTTAGATCTAGTAGTAAATTTTCACCTTTGACATCAGCATGGACATAGTTTTTGTGATGAATATATTCCAATATATCTATCTAGAAATTTATTAGAATAATACAATGTAAGTTATCAATTAGTAAAACAACATATAAATTGCATACAATAAATTATTTTCTTTAATAATTGTCTTACTATTTGCAAAGCCAGTTTATATACTATGTGTTCTGGAAACTGTCTATTATTTTCCTCAAATATTTTCCACAAATCCTTTCCATATCGATTTATTACTAAAAACCGATATTTTGTATTTTTATATTCGTGACTTCCAGAAGCAATATATTTAGGCATTCCAAACGCAGCAAGTTTCTTGTTTCTCTGCCAACTATCAACTAAAAAAATACTGTGATGTGTATCTTTTAAATATTTTGTTATACAACTGATAAATATTTTTCATTATCAGACTGTAATTTTTAGAAAAATAAATCACATAATGGAAAATATCAAAAGAAAAATTCTTTTGAAAATTCTTAACTTACTCTCATCTGGTTTACAGTTCCTCATATAAAAGTGCATTTCTACAAATAATGGGCCGTTTCCATGTGGTTCCTATAAATTCAATTTTTAAGAAACAATATGAATATATCATATAAAATTAAAATTAAATACAACAGGTATAATAAAGAAATATAATACTAACAATTTTTATAACATTAGGATAATCTTTGAGGATTTTCCCAGAATAAGGTGCCGCTGTAATTAATATCATTGAAAAATTAACATAATACACAAAAGTTAAAATATTTATCAATTTTGTAATTGATAAATAATATGTCATAAAAAAAATTAAATGTAATAGAGTTAATATAATAACACAAGACCCAAATATAGGTTTTTGTATATTTCTCACAAATATGTATATATAACTATGCATATAGAATTTATCATGTAAAACTTTTGCAAAAAGATGACATTTATATTGATTCTTTTTTGCTTAACTATGTTTGCCTTAGAATATTATTGTTTTGTTCACAAAAGTGCCTATAAACGACATAGCGTGCAACAATACAATTATAGCAAAGAAACGATTGCACAAATGAAATAGCAAGAGAATTTCATCGAGTACCAGAGTAAACCTCTCCAAAACCGCCGATGCCGATCGATTTGCCAAGGATCCATTGACCCTTGTGCATATCCGTGAGAATTTCTCCGGCTGGTATCGGATCGGGCATTAGATAACCGCCTTTTTTCTTCGGTCTCTTCGCATTTTTCGCTGCCATCGTGAAGTTTAATCCAGATATGCCGCGGAAAATCAAAATCTATGACGATGTGATTGCCTTTCGTAATAGATCCCGATTAAAAATAGCGAAAAACGAACGTAAGAAACAATACGCTAATGAAAGAACGATATCCACTTATGCACCTGTTATCGTTTTAAAGCACGAGACATGAGACGGACATGCAATCACAGGCAACCGTTAGAACTTAGCAACGAAATTTAAATGATTCATGCAGCCACCCGATCAATGCTAAAGTAACTATAAACGCGAATTTAGTGGCGACTTCGGCTGCGGTCGGGAAGATGCTAGAAATGCTTCGAAGCGTTTGATTGACCAATCAGGACAAAAAGAGTAAAGATTTCTTTATTCTGATTGGTTAATGCAATGGTTTCGAAGCATCTCTAGCGTCTTCTTGACCGCAGCCTTCTTTCCGTCTTTCTATATTTACGTTGTCGACCATGACAAATCATTGCCTTGAAATTGGCCGAATTTGTGTGTGCGCGCGTACGAAGCACGGAGCATATGTGTCATGTTGACTTTGGAAAATGTCAACCGCTTTTCGAATTTTGTTTTAAGCGCGAAATAAAAAGAAAAATCATGATTAAAGTCGAACGACTCGCAATACGAATACGAATTTTATGAAGTGGCACGCAAACGAATAGATACGTCGGGAATTATCGTTGGTATCCGCGTTCGCCGGGAATATAGGTTACATTCGTCGTGGATTTCTTCCTTTCTTTTTCTGCATTTTATTTATTTTTTTTTTGATGGAAGAAACGACGTCCGATTCGCCGAAATCAAGTTCAGATGAAAATCGTATCAATGAACCAGACACCGAGACGTCCTGCAAGAATATCAATGACACGGAGCATCAGAATGGAGAACATACACCGCAACAATCCGAGAGATACATCGACAATTCTATTTTCAATACCATTTCCAAAATTGTTAATCCTGCTACGAAGGTAAGTACGTTCCTTGTTTTATTTCTAATAAGAGATAAGAGTGAGTCTTTCCGGAATCAAGAATTAATTATTTTTAAGACTTTTTAATAAACACAATTGCAAAAAGTTGTTAGAGCAAAAATTGTAAGCAAAAAATGAAATTGATAAATTTTAGTTGATATATAAAATTGGAGCATACACTTTTCTGTAATATAAATTATGCGTGATATTGTTATAATAGAATAAATTGATTGTATTGTATTGATTAACATAATATAAATAATATACTTTACATTGATATAAAATCTATTTAATTTGTCACAATATTTTTATAGAAATATAAATAACTTTGTCTAATTTATGTTATATCATTGCTTTCTTTTGCTTAGGTACCAGATATACAGGATTTTAAGATAGTGAAGCCAATAAGCAGAGGAGCATTTGGTAAAGTATTTTTAGGATACAAAAAATCCAATTCTGAGCAAGTGTATGCGATTAAAGTGATGAAGAAGAATGAGATGATAAATAAGAATATGGCTTCACAAGTAGTGATTGAACGCAATGCACTGGCTCTGACTCATAGTCCATATTGCGTACAACTTTTTTATTCGCTGCAATCTGTCAGCAGTGTGTATCTAGTCATGGAATATATGGTGGGCGGCGATCTCAAGAGCCTGATCGGTGTTTATGGTTTCTTGGAGGAGTCCATGGCAGCATTTTACACTGCAGAGGTATGCCTGGCATTGGAATATCTTCATTCGCATGGCATTGTACATAGAGATCTAAAACCGGATAATATGCTTCTCTCGCGCGAAGGACATGTCAAACTTACGGATTTTGGACTCAGTAAGATATCATCCTTGCACAGGGATCTCGAAATATCGGATTTAGTAAATCCGATGACTCCCAGTCTATGCACTAGGACACCCGGCCAGCTGCTCTCGCTAACATCCCACCTGTCCTTCGGTTCCGGCCAGAAGTCCATTAGTGAATCGAATTTCAGCGATAGGAGCACGTTAGCCATGAATTTACTTTCCACCTTGCAAAAAAATTGCACTAAGTTTGCGGGACATATGTCGCCAAACTCGGTCATTTCCTCTGTTGCATCCGGAGATTATTCTCGAATATCTGGTGTCACACCTTTCCAATCGGTAGAAGATCTACATTTCGAGCAAAGTAACGAGGAACACAATAACATGGAAGAGGACAAGAGTGTTATTAAAAAGTACGAAGACGGTCCGGATAGTTCTAGCAGCTATTATACTTGTGAAGCGTCCTCTTCGGTCCCAGCAAGTAATCAAGATATGGAGGAGGAGGAGGAAAAGGATGAATCTACGCTGGAGGCGGAAAAGTCTCAGCAGCGATCTCCTGTACATATCAGTAGTCCAGTAAGCACTTGTATGAATTCATTCAGAGATCGAATTCGGGGTTCGAAGAGGAAGCGGCCCGGTACATGCACAACGACCGGCTTAACGTGCGAGATCGACGCGATGGATCTTGATGTTGACAAAACGCCCAAAAGAAATAACCGCGACTCTATATTTCCTTATACGAGTCCTATGATCGATGACACCTCAGCATACATTAAAACAACGAACATTACCGTCGACTTGGTAAATAACGATGGAAGCAAGACACCAAATCAGGATATTGAACAGAATGCAGGGTCTGCAGGTAGAGTAGCTTTCAGTACGCCGGTGTCCTCTGCTAAACGAAGAGATTGCGACGATGAGAAACAGCAGAAGCTAGATGAAGAGGAAGAGGATGCGAGGACTTTAATAAAGACGAGATTTCGCCTACCGCCATCCGCTTCGCATTCCGTACCTGATCTACATTCGGATCTGAACAACACATCCGAAGATCATAGTGAACCGCAAGGTATCTCACCCATCAAGACACCTGCGACTTCGGGTAATTGTTATACGCCCTACAGAACACCCAAATCTGTGCGAAGAGGCGGTCAAGCTGGCACCAACAGATCAGACGATCGCATACTCGGTACGCCTGATTATCTTGCTCCAGAATTGCTGCTTAGACAGGGTCATGGACCGGCTGTTGACTGGTGGGCGTTAGGCGTGTGTCTATATGAGTTCTGCACGGGCTTGCCGCCATTCAACGACGAAACACCGCAAGCAGTGTTCGCGAACATTCTCGCACGCGATGTTCCCTGGCCGGAAGACGAGGAGGCTTTGTCATCGGCAGCAACTGATGCCATCGACGCGCTGCTCACCTTGGACCAAACGGCACGACCATCGGCAAAAGAAGTGCGGGTCATGGCCCTTTTTCGCGAGTTTCCCTGGAACGAGCCATCAAAAGCGGTACCACCATTCATCCCGCAGCCGGACGATAAATATGATACGTGCTACTTTCAAGGTACGTATCTTCGATGTTACTATATCTCTTGTCGTCGTTTCAGAAATAATACGTTGATACATGGATTAAAATTAAAATTTTTAAGGACTAAGATTTTAATTGTTAATTTCTAAATAATTTTTGTTATCAAAATGTTATTATCTAGATTAGATACATTTAAATAGTCTTATCGACATAAAGCGTTGTTGAGATGAGTGGAACACACTCAGTTTAGTAGCAGAAAAATCGCTACTTTATATACAATATTTGAAGAATAAACTTTATAAGTTTTTATTGAAGAAAGTATCTTAAAATTGTGCGTTTTTTATATTTACGCGGTATTATTTTGTAAAGTTTGTTATACATCTACTATGGCATGATGGTACCGGACTAATAAGAGAATTTCTATTTTCAGCGCGGAATACTCTGCAACAATTGAATATAAGTAATTGCGATACGTAGCCTTCTACATGTTGTATGCAGACGTGGCAAGAACGGAAGCCTACAATGTTATTATATATAACTTTATTTTTTTTTATATATTTGTATGTATAGCAATATATATATATATAAATATAAAATATTTTGTTACTACTTTTGTAATCAACGATTCTTTATTCATTTCGTATATATTATAGTAAATGAATATGTTTTTTTTTTTCTTTTTTTAATGACGAGGAAACGTACGTAGTTAAAAAATTTTAGTTAAAAAAAAAAATGACATAATGTCAAATTTCTTTAAAAATATTTTAATACCGCTATAAAGCTCTAGTTTTATATTAGGGCATGATAGCTTTTATCACATTTTTCAAAGCGAGTGGAATCGATTCTGCGTTTTCTCGACAATTTGTCTTGTCGAAAAAACCGCGACCGTGCGAAAGAGATATAGATAAATATATATAACACGCGTGTGTTTTCTATTTTAGGTTTTTATAAATCCATGGCAAAAAGTGTGTGACCCTTGTATAGACTCCAGGATATTGACCTTTTCCGCAACCTATTCCCCAACTGACAATTCCAACTTGAGTCCAGCGTCCGTCATTAACCATTAAAGGACCACCGCTGTCACCCTGTAAGTACAAAGTCATTAATTTTTACAATATAAAATTTGCAATATAATTATCAGTATTCTCATATTCTGCGTCTATCGTAAAATGAGGCCATGTAATCGTAAATATATATTTTTTTAAATGTTTTTATGAAATTAATAATATATATATCTCTGTATCAATTACCAAAAAAATTAATTTTATTTAATAAAACTAAATTAAATTAATATTTAATGAAATTGAATGAATAACTAATTGTTCGGATATATTTGGGTTTATTACAAATCGAAAATTATACAGCCACATTTTACACTAAACACAAGATATGAATGAGAGATAACGAATCGATTAGAGATACAAACCGAACACGAATCCTTATTGGCGCGACCAGCACATAAGAAACTATCGACTATACCACCCGGTGCTGCTGCACCATATTTTAATTTGCACTCGCCGTTCGTCCAAACTGGTACCGAAACTTCTTGCAAAATTGCTGGTTGTGGTCCACCTAAATGAATATAATATTAAATATCATGTATTTTTCTCATACAAGAGATGTCTTTTGAGAATTTAACTCATACACTATAGTTATACTATAGTTATACTATAAACGTGATTGTGTATTATAAATAACTATGCAAATCGACTGCGTAAAATGTAAAAGATAAAAGAGGGTACTTGAGAGAGTATATGAACATTAATTATATATATGATATTCTAAATTAAAACAAAGGTCTGTTTTTTGATGTGATCGCTCATTGAAGTAGTTAGAGCGTTAAAGACATATTAGTGTAAAAATCTTACTTTCTCTCAAAGAACCCCATCCTATAACCGTCGCCGTCTTGCCTTGATACAATTGTGATCCGCTAGGTAGACAGATAGGTCGGATTTGTTCTGTAAATTCTACAGGTTCGCTCAACGTGAGGACCGCCACGTCGTTATAGAGCGTACGTGAATTGAAGTTTCGGTGCCTCACGACTCTTTTTACACGTTTCTCAATGTGACGAATCTCATTGTTCGTTTTAATATTGTAATCACCGAGACGTACTGTTAATCTCGCGACATCCCAAGAATTCATGCTGGAACATTACAATGTGTTTGTCGCCAAAAAGTCGGATATTATTTCAATATTACTGATAATAATGCAGTTTAATCGCAATCTCTTCATCCGTAGTACATCAATAATGAAAAAATGTTTTGGATATAGATTAATTTTTTTAATTAAAAAAAAAAAACTAAAATTGTTTTAATTTAAGAAAAACTTGATATATGAATTGGACTTACTTTACGACACAATGCGCCGCTGTTAATATGTGATAATTATCGATGAGCGATCCGCCACAAAATTGACGGTCACCATTGAAAAGCGCGGCAATCCACGGCCATTCGCCTGGATCTGCATTCTTCCCACCCACGATGCGTTCCTGATCTTGATTGCCATTCTTGGCACCGCACTGTGGTTGATTATTGCCGCTGGACATCGGAGATTTACTGGTAGTCGATATGCTCGGTGAGATTGGCCACCAGGTTGGCTTCTTCGTCGGCCATGTAGTGGCAACACCCGGTTTTTTTGAACTCGTAGTTATCGGTTTCAAGGTCGTGGACTGCGTCGGTAGATCAGACGAGGGTGGGTGAGTCGGCAGTGGCGGTATCGTGTGATCAGGTGGATGTGTGGGAATTGGCGGTGGCCAAGTAGGCGCAGCCTGAGGACGTGCTATTCCGTTCTCTCCGCCTTTCTTTTTATTATCTTCGATCTAAAATAATTTCAGTATCTGATGAACAAAAGAAAAGCGAAAAAAATATTTGCAGAGATAACAAATAAAAATAATAAATAAAAGGGGTGACCTGTCACGGTTCTTTGCGTCGAACAAAAGGAAAATTAACATGCATGAATGAGTAATAAAGCGAGCTATAAAACAGCTCTTTGCGAAATTGTATTGCCGAATCGAAATAGGGATAATCGGCTTTCTAGTAGGTTGATTTATAACGTCCTCTAATTCGGATCACGTATAACGAGTTACGAGTTTCCGGTAGCGAAAGTGATTACTACGAATAGAAGAGAAACGCGCGTATCGATATTAAAATTTACGGAGTTGAAATGAATTACATATTAGTTGATAAATTTAATTGTCTTACTTGCGGATTTTCCACGATGGAATCGTCACAATTATCAGGACGAGGTGTGACAAAGAGCTGTAGGTTCGAGCAACAAATTCCAAAGCTCGGATTGCCATCTTCGCGGATATAGCTGCATGTGTCGTAAACGCCAAGAACCCAACCGTCTAGAGCACCAAGGTCCGGTATCTTAAAGTACGGATAGCATTCCTTGAAAGTCGTGCAACGACCGACTTCGCCTTTCGATGTTAGACAGGTCTCACGAGTCGTGGCTCCGTTCCAAAGAACGCTCCGACCCTCCCTTGATTCAAACTCATCCGGATCGATCGCAGCTGCAAATTAAATTTTTACAACTTTTCATTTGTATAAAATGGAAAGAGATTACATTCTTATATAATATATTCATCACGATTTAACTTTGAACTTTCTGACCTGTTATTGCCATCAGCCATTTATAGTTTTCTTTTATATATACATATATGATACTGATATATTATTTTGAAAATTAAATTCCAAGATTTATTCAAATATATTTCTTCTGGCTCTGTCCGTTAAAGTACCTACCTATACATATCGCGTTTATATCATCGCAAAATCAAGATACATCAAGCATGTTTATGTCAGCACGTACTCGAGAATGTTTGCTTAATGTAACCACATTAATCCGGAAGGCGTTAATATACTCGACGTGAAGGTTTTCCTAATGTTAAAAAAAAAAAAAAAAAAAAAAAAAAAAAAAAAAAAAAACCGATAAAATTAACAAAGACGTTCACAAATATCTGAGCTTAGAATTGTACGAATTAATTTACTATCATGAGAATAAATTGCATTCATATTGAAAGTAAATTAAAAAAAAAAGTGGAAAACTGCATGATTTTGTTGAAAAACTATTATGTATAATATTATAAATTAGATTATTGTTTATTATAGTATTAATAGAAATGACATATAATTGTTTTGAAATTCTTTTTAAATCGTGTGAAAACATTATCTTGCATAGTGAATCATTAAAACATCATAATAGAATTCCTTCGAGATACTTAGCAGCGAGTTCGCTGACCTACGCGAAATACACAGGTGTACACGTACCTCAAAGGTGAGGTTTGTGCGTACCGGGAGAACTTCCGGTTACCGTGTATGGAACACGCGAAGGATTGTTCGTATCCGATCTATAGGGATTTATTCGGGGATTTCGCGATAACCGAGGAGCAAAGATCGGAGATGCCAAAGAGTCATTGACCAGAGAAGAGATTACATAAAAACGGCACGCTATTGTTTCTAATGATTCCAATATAACCGATGATATGAAATATAACTTACAGAAAAAAAAATTTTTGAAACTAGTTATGCATGAAATGCAGAAAATGGCAGAGATGTCAACTTTTCAACAAATGTAGAATAATGTTAATTATCTAAAAATATCTTCTTTTTTTATAAAATTATCAAGTTGTTTTAATTTTTTTTAAATAGCATTAGATATAAAAGATTCGCTAATTTAAATTTTAATGTAAAAAATCTTGCTTTGTAAATATCTTACTGTATATTATTAAAGCAAATTTATAATCTATATAATAATTAAAAAGAAGAATTTTCGCGCTGATATCTAAAACTAACTCTAACTCCTAATCTATGTCATTTTTCGAAGAAATTATCTCAAATCCTATGGAATTTTTAAGATAATTTTTAGTTAAAATTATCAGGAAATATTTCACGATTATATCAAGAAAATGCGGACAAATTTATGTTTTATCTCAGCTTATTTATTAATAATATTCGAACGAGAAATACACACGAAATAAATTGTAGATTGATACCTTCAATGATGACTGCATCCTCCGGATTACTGTCATCGTCGAAATTCAGCGATCTGGATATTGATCCTACAGCCGTTGCGATCACCTGTACCACGAGTACCAGCACCAGCATCGCGAACGACGACATTCTGCATGCCCAATTATTCATGCTCCGTGTTGTCAGTATCGCGAAGAATAACGACGCGCGGAACACGGGACTTGGGACCCACGTGTGAATACCGGCTGGGATTCTGAGCGACTCCTAAGCTGTTGAATAGCCGCTGCTCGAACTTATAACGGGCTTGCCCTTCCCTCTAGTGCTTGGCGCTACTCTGTGCCTCCTCTTCGATATGATGCGCAAGGTGTTCCACGCTCCTTTATTCTCTTGCTCTTTTATCACCTCTATGGCTATAGGATAGAGGATTGACGGAGGGCGCAGTAGGGATCAAACACGGTCTCCCCGATGTGTGAAATAACCTTTTCGGTTATTTATAACTTGATGCAAAATAGATATTCCACAATCAGAGGAAGATTACTATTTAGAATAACGCGAAAATATTTAACAATGTGTTCTGCCGTTGTATTTCTAAAAAAAGAAAATAATTATATAGCGATCATTTAAAATTATTATTAAAATATGGAAGATGGGAGGGATATCTTATTGTAAAAAGTATTTGATTATATGAAAATGAAATACCGCAAATACTTTTTCTATAACAGAAGGAAAAAATCATGTGATATTGCTGTATAATATATATTTTATCGAACAATATTTATTTTGTGTAATTCTGATGTTTACGCAATTTCTCGCGACAAAGTTGACAAATATTCGCAATCGATCCGCTGATCAATTTATACGCGCATGATAACACACATTTGTCTGCGCGAATTTAAGTTATATCGATTATGTAAACTGTATGTAATGGTCTTTGATCGCGCGATTCGTGTCCAACTTGAATGCTGCGCAATTGGCATTTGCATAGAGAGCACGGTTCTTCGCACCTGGCCTTGAAGATGCCAAGAGAAGGCTGCACGTAAGGGACGGCCGTGAACTTGCTTACCGTGTGATCCCCGCCTTCTCGTCTATCCCGACGATAGGTATTTATGCACTTCCTTCCGCTGGGAGACAGTAAATATAGAACCGTCTTTCCCCACGTTTGTCGTGATCTTTTGTTTACTGCGAAGCTACTGCAGTTCTTCAACTTTTACACGTTGTGCTCGCGTTATTCATTTCATTACATGAGTAATAACTAATAATATTACACATATGGTATTGCATATCTTCTAATATAATATGAAGTATTTTGATATAGAGAAATAGATATTTCTTAAATTGATAACATAAAAAATTATATATATGATATCTTCTATAATTCCAAGTAAATAAAAACCACGAAATATATTTCATCGGAAGCAAATATTTTTATGTCTATATATTGCAAGCAAGCCTTCCTCTTTAGAAACAGTCCTAGCTAGAACAAGATCTTTGATCTTGCGCGGAGGCATAAACAGTACCTTCCACGGGAGAGCCAAGAGCGAAAGGACCTTGAAGTATACATCAAGATTGCGATACCTGGGTCGACGAACCTTGTTTTAAAGGGTGGAGGGAGGATGAGAGATTTTAAACCCGCGCGTTCTTTGACCAGATGTTTAAAAACCACTTACTGTCGACATCTCGACGAGATAAGACTTTTTTTTATCGTCGCTCGCAAAAGAGGGCTTGATAATCGATATGGACAGCGAATAATGTCTGACCTGCCAAACCGGACTTTGCCAAAAATACACGCGTATATTACCTAAGCTCAGCAATGGACAGCGATCGTGGGTGGTTGGACACGCATATTGTATCTTCATATTTGTAACTGTCAAAATTTGATATATGACCTGTCAAATTTTGCAATTTCTTCACCTGTTATAAGTATAACGTTCTTAGAACGCAGATAAGATATCTCTTTTTGAGAGATTGACAAGAGGCATGGAAGTGAAGTTCAATGTTCTTATTCGAGTCACTGACCCCATTATTACAAGAATATTCAGCAATGTACACGATACTTAATGCGCACATATAAAATTTGGTTCAAGATTTTGTATTGGCGCCACAATAAAATTGTGCTGGATTTTGCTGGATCCGTCCACCGAAACATGCAAACCGGTTGAGTGTCGGGGCTGTTCGTAATTAACCGGGAGATATCAAAGTCGTTTGTTGCAATTCTAACGACATTTATCCGAAAGAAAGAGCATTTAAAGAAGAAAAATCTGCATACTATATGCTAACACATAGATAAAGAAAAATACGACACAACAAAATTTTACATAATTTTAGAGAAATTAATTAATTTTTATCTATTCAGAAATATTTTCGAAATGGAATTTAAATGGTGGGCTTACTCTTCTTTGAATATGTAAACATAAACATAGTGTTTACAAAAAAGTCATAATTATGGTAATATCAGCGGAAATTTTACTACCTTTTATATATTCTCTTATCGCTTCTCTTTTATAGCACTATATAACGGAATAGACACTAAAACGTTCGATTTCGTAACACTATAAAATTTGTACACATAATTGTTTGCAAATATACGAATTATTGAATTTTATTATATTATAAAAAATTGGAACTGATTTTTATTAAATACTGGTATATACAATTAAATTGTATAAATTGAAGTTATGTATTAGAAAAACTAGAGCACAATACATAGCGACATTTGTAGATTTTCCCGTTATCGAACAAAAAATCTGATACAATCTTAAAATATATTTAGCCTACAGCTAACCTAATTTTTTTTGTTGACCTCAAGAATCTTTTTATAAAATTTATTAATATTTATACGATTTATCTCTCTGTTTTTTATGCGTGTTTTTTATTGACATTGTTTGCATTTAGTTAATATAATAATTAGGGCTTTTTAAAAACAGTGTTTAATATGCATTGACATATATATATATATATATGCATGCATGTGTATATGTGTGTGTATGTATCAGAGATTTAAGAAATATAACATAGTAAATTTTTTGTTTATTCTTTTCGTGAGAAATAAATTTCTCTTCAGAAGTAACATAATATCTTGAAACATGAAATATTTCCAAGAAATAATAATAATTTTTTGAAAAAATAAAAAAAAATTTAATTTTTGTTCTGTCTATCCGAAAATCTTTCTACAAGAGAAGCGATTCTTAAAAGAAACATAATTCAAGACAGTGTTAAAATTTGTTTTACTATATAAATATCATTTATATAGAACATTTACAAATTCTATAACTTTACGTAGCTGATCGATACGCATTTCTTTCGCGCGAATAAAATAGAGGAAACATAATTTGTCTCAAAACAATGGGTTTGTTCTTTATAGCTGAACTATTGTAGCTGTACTAGTTTAGAGTTTATCTTTCTCTTTTCAATGAGGAGAGAAAAAGATAAACTCTGAACTAGTGCAGCCAGTTCAGCTACAAAAAGACAGACCCTTTAATTTATGTCAGGGCCAGTGTCTTTATACAAGGTCGTGAATTTTCACACAATTGCCACTGTACTAGCTTCCAACTATCGATAGTCGCCTGACTAAGTCGTGCCGTAACCACTTATATTCTCCGTATCCCTATTCCTTTTTTCATCCGAGGAAATACGCGAGCTGCATCCCATAATTAAGGTGCCAATTAATTCTCCTCTCTAGTTTTTATTTACAAACTGACCACGCTCTCATATCTTAGAGAAACGTGAATCTCTTCACGAGATTCTTACTGAAAAAGATAAAAGACGATCGACCTAATATTAGTGATGAAAAATGGAAAAAAAATCAAATAGAGCAAGACAACGAAAGAGAAAGAAGGAAGAAAGAGAAAGAGAGATGTCTAATATTTAAGAGAGAACCTTAATTGAAAGATTTTAATAAATTATTAGACATCGATTTTTTATGCAGAAATTTATTATTAAATTTATTATTAATTTATTATTGAAACAATAACTAAAATTTATATTATTTACAATATCCAACATATTTATACTGCAGCATATATTAATATACATTTTCTATGCAAACATAATATGTGCAATACGCATAATTAAATATGTATTTTTAGAATACTTTTTCAATATAAGACAAATTTTTATTTCATCTTATTTTCTAATCTGCTTTCTAAAAAAAATATGCAGTTACATAAAAATCTGATGTTTAATAATAATGCATCTCTTATTTTAGGTTTAATTTGTTCCTAGACTTTTATCGAAAAATTTAGAAATTTATTTACGATCTTATCTCTGTGCTCATTCATCGACGATTGATTCATGTATTGATATCTGAAAATCCTGTCTTATTTCTTACTAACACAATATCTACTGACGATGAATACAAAAACAATCAAAGGATAGATTATAATTATTTAAGACGGATTTCTCCCTTTTTCAAAAGAACATATATTTGTTTCAAGAACAAATATATAAACTTATAGAGTGAAACACCATTTCGTTGCTATTTCAAACAAAAGAAAATATTGCAGTTATTTTAAATTTAAATGATCATAACGAATACTTTGAAGCTTCGAGAAATGAAGCAGACTCTTTGCAAAAATAGATAAATTGAAAACAAAATTTATTTTATTTTATTCTTTATGAAGTTAAGCATTTTTAATATACGCTTATTAATTATTTTTAATAGATATATTTTTGCAGGATTAAAATAGATATATATAAGAGAGATTTTTTTCTGTAAAACTTACTAAAAACTATAAAATATATTAAATTCTTTATCAAGTTCGTATTTTAGAGAAAATATAACTAATATTAAAGTTATTATTAAAAAAAATTGTCTCATTTTTTATGAATCTGTATATTTATTAATATTATATTTCATTAATCCGTTTCTTTTTTTTCATTGATAATTGTAATTATTAGATATTAATTTCATGATTGATAGGGATTAAATATAATAATCTCCCTCTCATCGAAATCGAATACATATCATACATTATTCATCATCTCGCGTTCCATTAGTCGATCTGATGCGATATAATACACGCTCGTTGGACGCTAATCGCGCTAGATGTGTCATGTCAGGTTTTTTCGAATAAGCGATTCCATCGAAGTATCGACTGGGAGATGGCTTATTAAAGTACGTCAGCCATGAAACGCGCGCGGATCTTTTTGAAAGCGGTTGGACATCCTTCGCAGCATCGTTGATTTTGTGACACGCTCCTTTCGTTCTTTCTCTAAGACATGGAATCTTTTTTATCTCTTCTTATGGGTTTCTACATACGGAATACTCTTTTTTTCTTTTAAATTCCTCACCAACAGGTTTCCTTCGGTCATTGCTTCGCAATCTGTCCTTAGCGCTTAGTGCAAAATGCAACAAAGCAAGAGTCCGCGACTTTTATAAGAGGGATGATGAAAAAAACGATAGAAGAATGACGAGTATCGTTCGAATATCGTGTTCCGAGATTGTTGTACATGTTTTAATTTCTCCAATCATATTATAGTCGATTTTAACATATAGCCTTTGTCGCAGAAAGTTAATAGCATTGCTTAAGACGCTTTTAAACTCGAATAAATATCGGATGTATTATGCTAATATAATCGCAAATTTTTTTAATCTCGCGACTATATCACGCAGTTCTGTAGATGGAACAAGACATGTTCACAGAATCATGCTTATGCTAATGAAAATTGCTGGTAAACGAACATTCGTACGTCGTCAAATCATCATATCAATACAGAGATGATTGATATCGTGATGCAAAAGATACATATATGAATATCAATCCTTCGAAATGCGTACGAACAAAGAATGTCGATCCTTCATTTATAGAGATGAGAAGGTAGATGTTTTTATTTTATATTAATTTCTTTCCTCTTTTCTACTTCGGAATATTAGAACTTTATATTTCCTGTTTTAATATTATAATATTCTTCCAATTATCTTGAATTTAATTTTTTCTTAATATAGATAATAATAAATTTTTTTTTAAATATTTAACAATTATTTTCATGAATATATTTATATATGTATGTCAATTTTATCAATTCAATCATTCAATCTTCATATATTTTTATATAATTGACTCACACACGTTTAGTTTTGCCAGATTTACGCTTAATATCAATGATACGAAGAATTATGATTACCAAGTAACATGATGGTACAACAACAATAAAGATTACAACACTTACCTCTATATATATATATATATATAGCAATAATAAAGGCATGCGATTTATAAAACGTACTAATATAATATTTATTGTTGCAATAAACATCGTAATAATATAATATCACCTCTGGCACAATCTCAGCATGGCAAGACAACGCAATGGAAGAAAAACGGTTGTACTCTCGGCATTCTCGCATCTTGTCCTTTTATGTAGCTCTCACACTTCCGAATTCATCACTCTCGGTCTGGTTTACCGATCAACAACAGTTTTTTTTATCTATCCATTCCTCTATTTTTAACAATATAAAGTCTAAAATTCGCGGGCTCATTCCATGTTATCATTTATATTGTTGTTTAAATACAATGCTAGGACGGTCCGAGAAATCCGTCGACTCATCCGATTCTTTTTCTTTCTCTCTCTCTCTCTCTCTCTCTCTCTCTCTCTCTCTCTGTTCTTTCATAATGTAAATTATAATATTAATAATTGTAAGAATAATATATAATGGGATGATACTATTATAATAAAATGGCTCGATGACACAGTTAATTGTCTCTACATAAACGAGTCATATGTTCCGCTTCGAGCGCTTTCGACGTACAACAGTAGCGGTTGAGAGGACATGGAAAGGAAATGTTGACAGAAAGGGAACGTTGCAAGAAATGTCATGGACTAAAGCTAACCAACAATCTTGGTCTCGTAGATGTATATAACGTAAATTGATTTTATATATAAATGCTAGTTCTCTCTCTATCTCTCTCTCTCTCTCGTTTCTTTGACGTTTCCATACACAGGCATTCCGAGTTATTCATTCATACACATTTTTTCTTTCGGTCTCTCTCTCTCTCTCATTTCCCATTCTTCCTTTTGTATTTGCATTCTCACTCCGTACATTTTCGTGTGTATAAAAAAAATATAATAATATTAATAATAATATAATATAACTATAATATATATGCTTTACGCGTAATTGAATAGAATCCATAATATTAATAATATCAATCTATACGCTATCTGCAATAAATGTAACAAAATATAGTATTCAATAAGTAATAATAAGCATTTTACAAGCGTATTTTTTGATCCTTGCTTTGATATCGGTATGTATATCGACGTACGTATATGATTAACATAAAACAAAAGAAAAGAAGAGAGCGTCATGATCGTGATTTTTCTACTCTAATCTAAATCTCTAATATAATTGACAACAATTATGTGTATGTGTATATGTGTATGAAAAAATGTATGAATATGCGTATGTATATTTCCGCGTTATATGCGTGCATACGCGCACATAGTCTGGCGCTAGGGTTCATATAATCTGGCAAGTGACTTGCTTTCACCGGGGGAGGGGGGGGGGGGAGGGGGTGTGGCACATTTTAATATTTTATTTTAAACTTTATCTTACAAACTACATAACCACAAGTTATTGGTAATGCTATCGTCTTCGGTCGCGTTTAACGCGCACCGACAATATCATGATTTCATTACAACTCGAGTAAGATTGAAAAACTGAACTCACTGTAGGTGAGATTATAAAGCGTGGTACTCTACGTCCTGATAAGGATGCGTTTATCTAATAAAGAAAATCTTTACCTTTATTGCTCTCGAGTGCTCGCTGTGATCAGTGCGAGTTACTTCTATCTCAGCACAGATATCGAATTAACATCTCGGAAGTAGGATCGAATACAATTTCACCTTTTTCCTTTTACCTTGAAGTCAAAGAAAATCATTTTCTCGTTTAGCAATTTATTGTTCCGTGCTTTGAAGACAAAAGGATAATTATTTTTAAAATGCGTACGAAGTTCTCTCTTTTCTCTTAGAGGGAATAATATTGATCGTTTTAACTTCGAGATATCAATTCGTTATTTTATTATCTAACATCTGGTCCGGATTGCTGTATTATAGGGAGATTATACTACGAGTACAGTGTGATTATATTACTCTTATTAGTCTTAAGACTTAGAACAAGTCGTGGCTTCTCGATGTTATTTCGAGCGTGACGTGGCAAAGAGTGCGGCACAAGAAGAGGCGATCTCTGGATTTCTGTTTCATGGATTTTTTTTTTTAACTTTTTGCAGAAACACGCGATACGAGTTTCCGCTTCAAATCGTAATTTTGCACGCAATGATCGTGGCTAATAGCAACGTTATGAAATTCCATCACGTCTTCATGTATTGCGTAAATATTGTACGTCGCGCGCGTTAATATGTTCGTAAATGAGAGGCTATAAAGGTCTCGTTAACGAGACGAGACAAATAAAAAGAAAGTTTCGATTGGCTTTTTACAAGCTGATGGGATTTGTATTTTTCTTCTTTTTAATATTTTTATATTACTGTTTTTTTTTTTTACAATTTATCGCGCGACGTTTAAATCTTTATGGACAAAAATCGAATAGAAATTACGGAAAGATGCAGAGAACGCAATGATCGCCTCTGTCATTGATTAACACATACATATCGGGGGTCATTCGTTTAATCGTGAAATGACAGCACGCGCGTTACGATATACATAAGTTATCGGCTTTTAAAATGATAGCTCGCGGTTAATGCCGATGACATTATTAATGTGACGCGTTTTTAAAACTTGCGGGCAAATTAAGAGTCGATACGTCAACTAATGTACGATATAATAGATACGATCTTATATAAATCTACAATATACGTTATACGTATATATAACATATATCGGGATACTTAAATCAATTTTGATTGATTTACATGGCGCTTACACTTGCAACGCGACGCTTCGATATCTTATGCTAATAATTGATATAATTTGTTGACGAGACGAAAACAAGTAATATAGAGTAACGTGTCGCTTTTCGTACGGTTAGCGACGTATGCGTACATTCTTGCACATTCGACTTGCTTCAATTGAGTCGAAGCCCGTACATCTATGCCGAAAGTCTTATACAAATGATAATTATTAACGAAATATTCGTAAAAAAATCTAGAAAATATGTGTCAAACCATATTATAAAACATTTAGATTCTGTCTCTATAATATTATAGTAAGATTACATGACCTACTCAGAAACAACTTGAATTCTTCGTCTATGTTGAAAATTCGATAATCCCATGATAATGATCCTTCATGATTCTTCCTGAGTCTTCGCTGAAAGTTAATTAGCACGTTGCTACTCGATGCTCGATGAACCTTCTTACTATTAGTAAGCCCGTCACCGGCAAATTGTGCAAGAATCTTCAAATGCGATACACAAGAAATTTCGTTATCCATTTAACAATTATCGTTAGACACGAAATCTTGCTTTTCCTCCAAATGACCAGTTCTCACCAACTTACGCGGTATATTTACACAATCAAAAATGAACTTCTTTCTCGTCTAATTTGGTTCAGGTGTTGCCGTTGTCGTGAACGTGGGCGTGTGCGTGCGTGGAGTTGGCGAGGGGTGAGTGCGGCAATGGTGGAGGATGGGATAGCTCGATGAGAGTGACGTCGTATCCGGCCGTAGAGGGAGAATCCCCCGGATCGCCGGGATCGCCCGGCGAGTTTGGATTACGTTCGTTGCCAGGATCCGGATTAATTCGCGAGTGGCTGACCTCCAGCAGGAACAGGTCCTCGTCGACGTAATATCGGATCATATCGTCGTCAATTTTCGCTGTAATTCTGCAACAGGGTAGGGTGATGCTCTCGTTAAATCTCCTCGAGGTAGCGCGAACAGAAGCTATAAGTATCATTTCTCGAAGAACGTATAATCGTTCGAGTTGGCATGCAACGCGGTAACTTTGGCCGCTATAATATTATGATGCTTGGCAAACGAGCTACTATGTAATTTGTGTTATGTACGATTAACGGCATGTCGCATCATCATTATGAAATTTTAATGCTCAAAAACTTCTAAGAATTTTGTGTATTGTGTGATGGATATATTATTATACTTTTCTAATATTCAATATTTTAGGCTATAATTTTACAATATTCAATATTTATTTCTTTTTAATATAATTTCTCGACATTAAAAAATTAATATTACAAAAGGAAAAATATTTGGAAAATAATGTTACTGCATAGAATATAGTCATGAAATCATCACAGTATTGTAGCGGCGAAACGAGACGATGGATTTACGGTGGATTTTAAAATAAAACAAAAAAAAATTGAATTGCAAAATTCGCACCGCGCTGTGCATATTTTGAGAGAAAAAGAAAGAGAGTGAGAGAGGATTCGTTTTTATAACGTGAACAATATGTCGAATAACGAAGAATATTCGTTCTCAAGGAAAACAACGGCCATCGTATGCAACCAATGTATGTTGGAAAATGTATGGACAAAAGGGGAAAAAAGAGTCAGCCGAACGAAACGGACGATGATATTAGACGAGGCAATCAAACGTGCATGGGTGCGCTCGTAACGGAAGGCAAAAGATGAAGGCAAAAGAAAAGCGTGAAGAATAAATTAGTGGATTAATCAGGCGAGATTGTTATCGGCGAGATATATTCAGCATGCAGCGACATTTGCGTGCATGTCAAGATGATCGGCAAAGAGAGTACACTTAACAAGAATTGTGTATGTATACAAACGTACAATGCAGAAGGGACGCGTATCCGACATTTGAAAGAGGCACGATCATAGGCGAAAGGGAGAGCGAGCGTAAGAGAAAGAAAGAGAGAGAAACTACCAAACCAGAGGCGGAGAGAGTCAGGCAATGTCACCGTTATGGCATGCATCGCGTAGGCGTGCATGCAAGTAAAGATGACACTCTACTAAACTTACCCCTTTGTGTTTTTGCGATAGAGGTTATTAATACTCGAGGATGCAATTTTGTACTTTGACTCAATCTGCAAAATAGAAAAAAGTAGAACATTAGAATTTTGATAGTGGTTTGCGGACCATTTATTTCACGCCCGCGTATTTGAGAAAGTACTTACGAGACACGCGAAGGTGGACGCAATATCTTCGCGATAGCGAGAAAGATATGAAGACAGAGCCAGATCGATAGACAAAATAGATCAAAACGTAGTGATATAATAGAAAAGGAACATATACGAAAAATTGAGTCGCGATTGAGGCGCAACTGAGATAGAAATGCGCGCGATCTATTCCGTGAACCATGTGGAACAGAGAAAAGAAAAGAGATAAAGATATATTAAAGAAAGAGGTGTTTTTTTTTTGCCATTTTTTCCTTCCAGTTCAGATGTAACGCGCTCTTACATCAACGTTCGATAAATCCTTAAGAGCCTCTAACAATCTCACACATCCGCGAAGAAAAAGAAAGAGAAAAAGGGGGTAATATGATCGTACGTCTTGCACTTTTGATATTATATTAATAAGGATCTTGGATACAGGTGACAGTGATGCATGCGCATTAATATTAATTAGCTGGATGAACCAATGCGAACGCGCGGATATCAATAATGGCGCAGATATGCCTTCACATGCATAGGTAATTTCCGACATGAGGCCACATGTGTGTGTAAATAAATATATGTACATTTGTGTACCCCCGTACAGCGCGTAATTTTCCGCGTCGAATCGAGCGCGACTGAATAAGTGAAACTACAATGGTACCGATTGAAATTGAAACAGTTATTAGTTATCTTTCGGCGTATGATTTTATTAAACTTGATAGCGTTTACCGGCTCTACGTTATAGGAAACCTATCACTATCGATATAGCGAGATATAGCACGTGACATTATTATTGTCGTTTATTCTGTTTTTAGAGCAAGCCGGCCGGCGAACATAATCACATATTAACCCATTAATGCCCATGGTTGCGCATATTCGAGACATCGTCCGGTATTTTGCATAAAATGTTATAGCTACCGTAGATATAGTTGCCGGTATCTCTCGATCGTGATATGGAAATGGCGAGAATTTCCATTTCCCGTTTCCATTTCTAAGAGGCATACAAACGAGTTTAGAGAATGTTACATTATCTACTTTACTACCGGATGACAACTATTAACGTTTAGTTAACGCGACACTCGAACACATATTTCTCTTCGATTACACGCGTTCGGTTTACATATCTACGATATTCATTCTTCGCCTTAAAGTGAACAGTACATTTATATCACACGATTTATTAGGAAGAATTAATTTCTTTTACACATTGCGGATATTAATATTGTAGCTCACGACAACGTAGCGAGATTATCCGGACCTATATCTGGGTTGTCTGCATAACTTCCAAAAAACTTGATAAATATATTTCTCTCAAATCTTTGTATCTCCGTAAATTGCGCGTACACGCAAGCCGTCATCTCGCAGCTACAAAAATCCGTGAGATCAATTCTATGCACGCGAATGTTTACGTGTGTCGCAAATGTTGGTGCGTGTATTTGTCGGCGGTATAAAAGGAAAATATTTAGGGTATATTCCTTACAGCATTGAGCAATCCCTGGACCGTCGGTGGCGTAACGTGCAACGGCGTGAAGACTTCCTGCGATTCTTGACGCACGTACAGCATTACGCGCTCCTCAGCGTCGGTCGGGCGTAAATGCGGCGGTTGTTGCTGCAAGTGGAGCCGATTGTTGGATACCACAGCGCCCGCTAAACCGGCCTGTTGCACCCCTTGCATCACCGACCCCTGCAGCTCCTGCACCTGCATCAGCAACGAGTCCTTCTTGTCGTGCAGGCTACTGAGATTGTCGGGTGGAAAGTGGTTGTGGAACTTGAGGGTCGGCAGATTCGATCGGCCGCATGCCGCCGGATAGGGGCTGTTACCCCCCGCCTTCAATCCTCCACTTTCACCGTTACTGAGGGACGAGGTGTCGGTGTCACCCCCGCCCCCGCCGCCGCCACCACCGTAGAAGCCCGACAACTCCATCGTCGAGAACTGTCGTGGAAGAAGAATAAAGAATTTATTTTTACTTCCTGCGCGTTTTTTTTTTCTACTTGCGAGACGACGAGAATCCTTTTGAATTTTGCGTTGGGAAGTGAGGATTCTTGGAATGCAACATTGGGTGTTTTTTTTTTTTCCAGGTAATATTTGAAAGATACAAATCACAGAAAGAAGTCTAGAACAAAAATTACAGGACAAGTCTAGAAATTAAGAGTAGGAAGAAATGATTTTGAAAACTCTTCAAAAATTTTATATCGATAATAAAATGTAAAGTGTTTCGTCATTAACTTACTTTGTAATAATACGATGTATAATATATTATTGTATATAATTACATAATAAAGAGCATATAGTATTTATTCTGATAAATTACATTAATAATATATCATGGGGTAAAATAAATAAAGGCTAAGATTCATTGAATTAAAACGCAAAATTCGAAAGGTTGTCTGCGAGAAAGTCCACGTCGTTACTTTGCGATGCAAGAGTTGCGGTTAGTGCAGGGTTCTGGCGGAGGTGAGAGTAGAGGATTGTGTTTGCCACATGATTTTTTTGGGTCAGTTTCTACACCGATTAATTAATGAAAACGCATGCTAAGATAATAATATACTCGTACTCATTTAAAGATAAACAAAGTTTTCTATTTCAACCACTTTATAGGCGATAGCGCATTTCACCCAAGTTAATGTAATATATCAGAAAAAGAGTTTATTCCTGCTCATAAATTTTTTTCGTATTCGTATAATGAGATAATCTCTTTAAATTCAATATCATTTATTAAATGGCTTTTAATCAGATTTATGTCTACATAAGAACTCGACGAGTTCTTGCAGACGGCACTCTTATTTGCTTGAATCACGTATAAAAAAAAGTGGATTATCACCTTGTCGATGGCGTGCTCGGCCGGCGGTGAGAACAGCACCGGCGGTTTATGCAGGTCGACCATGGAGTAAAACTCGCTGCGCTCCGTGACGGAGTGATAAAGCTCGTCGAGCTTCTTTCTGCCAGTCGCCGTCATCTTCCTCTTGGCAGCGCGTCTTTCCTCGTCCCGAGTCTTTCTCTCTGCCCCCTGTGATAAGGAACGTCTCTCAACTTAATTTCGACGATCGTTATTGCGAACAGGAAGCGATCGCGTGTTATTTACATTACAAATGTGAAAAGAAGAAAAGAAGAGAGATGGAGAGAAAGAGAGAAGGAAAAGAAGAGATAAACGTACGGAAATGCATGAGAGCGGTTACCTTATCGCAAAAGACCTTAATTTGACAGTAGCCCCGATGGGACGGCGGCGTGTACGTGTGCGTGTGAGGCGGCGATTCCTCGTACGTGTCGACCTGGATATGCAGCGGCAAACCCTTCACGCCTTTCTGACTCGAGAAATCGGTACTGAGACACTGCACCGCCACGTTTATCTGCGCAGAAATCGGACAGGTAACAGCGGTGACGCGCGGGAATTACTTTATTAATGTTTCCGCTAAAAAAAAAAAAAAAGTCCGCGCGATCGCGAATGCGATACAATTTGCGCGATCGATAATCGAGATATGTCAGGGGAGGGCTGGGATATGTGTTTAAAGAGATGTAAGACGAATTGACATTTCTCGGTGTTCCTTACCTTCGCTGACGATTCGAGTGGGTTCCAGTAAACGGCAATCGCATTGTGCGCGACTTCCTCTATGCAGCCCACTAGACCAACGCTGTTCTTTGTGTCTGTAACAACGAACGTGATTCTGAAACTCGCAGATCATGCTAAGGAATACGAGGCGACTAATACTAACGCTCTCGCGCGAGATGCTTTTAGATAGAATATTAAAATAACGGGGCGTATGACGATAAAATCTTACCGTTCGTCCGTTACGGATTAGGAGGCTTGCACAAAAACACGAGAGACTTAAAGATTTAATCGATCATGAATATCGATAGTTATTATCGTTGTGTATTATTCACAAAGAAAGCTATTATTGATCAGGTCATATCTTTTTATATTATCTTACCAGCATCAAGAATCCGTTGCTTAACAGAGTGCTGTCTGCCATGCCAAAACTGCCAAGCTTTGATCTCGTCCTCTGGACTCTTCTCTTCCCGAAACATCAACATTACCACGCTCTGCGCAATGCAAATAAATAATTATTATGACAAAATAAATTTACAATTATTAATCATTATTTATTAGCATTCAGGTTTATCTGTGACGATTTATCTGTAAAGGAAACTTTCTAAGAGATATTAACATTTATTTATAAAAATCAATATCAAACGCACGCATTCGAATATTTCCTTATACGCACGGTCCATCTTATATTTTTTCGATAATACAATATATTTCTCATAATTATCAATTCAACTTGTAACGTTTCTTACAAACAAAAGATTAAAACTCCTCGGCATAGCAATGCAGCGAGATTTCTTGCATTATCTAATCAATCTGCCGTGTATAAAGGAGCCTAAAAAAATTGTTACAGATGCAAAGTTATAACTCTCGAGATCTCGTTCACCTGGATCGGCGATATCTTTTGCTCAGGCGATACGCACATCAACCGCGACAGACGCACGCTCGAGCGGGCATACACGGGCGTGAGCGGCGAGCGAGCGCCGAGACGGAGGAAGGATTTTTCGTGATTCGGGTGAATGGGCGAAGAACCGCACTCCGACGTACCGTAGAAAATATGGGCGCGCGAAATAAGGAAGGAAAGAGAGAGGGATACCCGTGAATAAGTGGCTCGCGTTACGCGTTACGTTTATACTTATGTATCTACCTACTCGCTCGATCTCCCTTAAGGCTCACGCCGCGAAAGACAGCGGGTATACCGTTCCAATCTGCCATACGCTCGATTAACAATTAACGAGAAAGTCGTAACTCGTCTCGTCGACGGAAAAAGAATTCGCCGTCTTTATCGGAATGAAAATTGCTAACGGTGCGCGCCGCGGCTGCCAATTAGAGTCGCGAAAACACACGACCCCTGAGTTCTTCTGGTTTCGACACACAGCACGCGCGCCGATCATCTCTGCGAATTTTATCGCTCCAGTCACGCGAATGAAATACTGTGCAATGCCAAGAAATAGGACAATTCGACGTGACAATTACGTCATAGATAATGTCGCAATAATACTGTCATATAGTCTTATTATTTTATCTCGAAATTAATTTAGAGAGGGAGAGAAAAAGAGAAAATACTATAGGCACAAATAATTAATTATAGGCACAAATAATGATTATATTCTTTTTCTCTCGAAATCTTATTGACATTAATATAAAAATGAATTAATCATGAATTTAAAGCTATTAAAATTCGGACAATTATGGTATTTTTATTGAATACATTATTGGGTTCCTATGATCTTGAATGTAAACGTTAATCTTTCAAACTGCATGTTTATCTACATCAATCTATATATCATCCTATGAATACCGTTATGCAAACAGTGTAATTATCCTTTCTGTTCTTACCTTGACCGTCTGTCCTGCCTTGAGGAGTGGTTTGTCAGGATCAGGCACATAGTCCAACGTGATACCATAAAATTGGCCCTTGTTGATATATGTTATTCTGTCATCCTCGCGGCGCTGCGACGTGCTGATTGGCGATTCCAGATGATACTTAAAGCCGTAAGGTGAGAAACTAAAGGACAGACAGATAAAATTTCCCGAGTGAAAAGAAATGTGGATATCACACGCGCATATGTAAAAACGTATTTAAACTGCCATCATTCCTCAGTCATTACCCATTTAGCCATTTCACACACGATCAAGATTGGATCGCGTTTACTCGATTATGATAATTATGTGGTCGCAAACGAATGCTCAATTAGCTAATTAATACGCTATGCAACGTCAGTAATTATCGCACAATTATCAATTAATTCTTTATATGAATCCTCACATTTCGCGCTGGTTAAGACAAACATATTCTGTTTGGAAAACAACCGAGATAAATATACGAGACGAATAAAACCGCGAGAAGCGTTTATTAATTACGTTCCTCATTCGCGAAAAAAAGTGAACGCATATGTATATTCCAACGACTAATAAGAATCGAACGATAATGAAAGGCTTGAATTATCTGTAGCCTGAGAAAGTTGGCAACTCGACGCAAACGCGCGACGCGATGTGAAAAAAGGAAAACGCCGTAGGACGTATCGGGATTCGCATCAACCTTGCCGATGGAGATCAACTTCGCGCTTCTAATCGAGCTTATCTCCGTCTCGCGGCTACGATTGCGAGGTAAACAAGTGGACGGCCGATACACTTTATGAAAAATGAACGCCCATAACCCGAGACAGACCAGGGAAAAGACCACGATACAAGACAAGGGCAAAACAACAACGACGCGCGCGCGCGCGCGATGGAGCAAGGTGGACGCGAAGGTAAAACGGGAGCGAAACGATCGGCCGTTACGATCGAGGAAAATCGCTAATCGCCAAACCTGGTCTACCGATCTCCGTCAGAACTATCGGTGAACATTTTGCCGACGGTATTATCGCGCCGTCACGAAAGACTCCAATTATCTCCATCCGCGCGCGACGGCCGGCGCTTTCGCATTCGCGACGTGGTCTTTTCGTCTATTTTTTTTTTTTTTTTTTTTAAATCTCTCCGTACTTGTCTCATTCTTTTTTTCATCAGTCGTGCTGGAGAACCGGATGCAGCGAGGCGATAACTGATCGTGGCGAGGGTGAACGCTCTCCTGTGCGCCTCTGCTGCTTGAGCTACCGTTGCTACTCGCTGTCTATACATCTTGTTACAACTCTCTGTGTGTTGTACAAGACTACCCTTGGCTTCGTCCGTCTTTCTCGTTTCCGTTCGCGAAAAAAAAAACGGTGATCTTCCCCCATCCCCCTTCTTCTTCTCTTCCGTACGCTCTTCTTGACATTTCGATTTCACGGTGCGAGTAGTCGGCGAATGCGCGATTTTTCAACCCGGACCCAGCGCGATCCCGAGGCGCTTGTCCGTTCTTTGAAAATCGGTCGGAGAGAGTCGGCTTAATATCTTTAACATCATTGTTCATCGTCGGTTATTTCGATGAGCTGAGTAAGAGAGAGGGATTTTCAGTGCCACTGATCGTACATGATCAGTTTAACAATGAAAGTAACAAATTACAAAAGGCGGATGGAACAAAACGGGAAGTAGCAATATCATTAATAAGGATAGATATAATAAAGAGAGAGAGAGAGAGAGAAAAGTGAATCAGTCGGCAGGCAGATATGATGAACCGCGAAGGAAATGAACGGTATACGCGCGAAAGACCAAGAGGCAGGAAGTTCTTCTTTTAGTTAAAAACTAATGGAGATATTAATTTCTCGTGAAAATGGAATAATATTGTGTCGTAAATTCATTTTCAATAGTGCCATTAGTCGCTAGAATAAAAAAAAAATATGTTGGTTTATATTTCAAATATTTATCATTAGCAATAATAATTGTGTAAATTAAATGTTAAGAGAAAAATTAGAAATTAATAATTAAATTACTAACTATAGTAATATTTTTATCATTTTTATAATCATATATGCATTATATATTGGTTGTTAAGTTTATAATAACCAATATTTTTGTGTAAATATTTGTATTTAAAGATGGAATATATGAATTTTATATATTAAGATGAGTGATTTCGTTTATGCAAGATTAAAGGTGTTCGTCTTGTTGCGAAAGCTCACAGCTGTTTACTCTGGACAGCATGGAGTTATTAACTTTTATCGCTTCTTTTTCATTCCTTCCATGTAATAAGACAGATTTATCTGTCAATCTCGATATTTATCTATTCGTTCGTTATTCCATCCGACAGAGCAACTTGAACATTCGCTTTTGCAACGTTTATTATATATTTATCATAATTTATTATCTTCGCTTATTAATTCGTTTTAATCAGATAAATTCTGTCGAAGACATGATTCTATCTTTTTCGTCGCTAACTTCGTTTTTGATCTCTTAAATTTAAGTTAGAAAACCTAGGCAGCTGTTAAAATATCGACGATAGAAATTAAATCGACTTTTTGCATAAAATATTTTATTTAAAAAATTTTATTTCCAAGTAATACTTTAGAGAGAAAAAGACGCGCCTCGTCAAATTTTGTATCTCCGTCGATTTTTTAAACAATTATTTTCGAAGTTTACTTACATTTTCGGTATCTGTATCTTGTCGGCATCGTTCTGTCTACCAAAGTCATGCCAAGGACGCGACCTCGGCGGATTCGGGTTAGGATTCGTATTTGTCGCACCTGCGGATACGAGACTGCCGCGTTGCACCTGTGCCTGTGCGTGGCTCTGCTGCAGTTGCAGTTGCAGGGGTTGGTGGTGTATCACGGCGCCGCTTTCGAGGACCACCGCCGCTCCGGCTGTCGTTCCACCGGGACATAATTCCGTATAGTCGAACGAGGACTAGAAAGTAAATTCAGTTCATTGTTGTGAAAAAAAGCGAAGCCCATATATATATATATATCATCCTGTAAAAATAAGCGCCGTAACCTTTTCTAATTTTTTTTTTTTTTTTTTTTTTTTTTTTCAGTTATGTCTAAATATTGGAAATTCAAGTTAAAAATTATTGCACATAGTTGCAGAACTATATTTTATGATGAATAAAATATTCGAAAATAAGATAAACATTTATATAAATGATGATTATAAACTTTCTCGAAATGATACGTGATACCATAAAAAATATAATCTTTTATTTTCTCAATTACGTTAAATAAGCAACCGATAATTTTCTAGCAATATTTTAATGAAGAAAATATGGAACATAATGATAATGTTGGATATATATATTGGCTTTTAAATAATTAATAGAAGACACTGTATATATAGCGTGTGAAGAGATAATGGTAGTTGTATGTCTTTCCGGTCGTGTTCTCGTAGATAAAACGCGTTTGCATATATGTATAATACAAGCGTTAAACCGTATACTCAATTTCACTAATTTAAATGTTTGCTGATTACGGTGTAATCAGTATTTAAAAAACTAATAATGGACGTAATTATTTGTTGTTTTGTATATCGCGATTCAATATCTGTACTCATTCGCGTCTTATTTTGCATATCAATGCATTTCATTAGATATTTTCATTCCTCAAGTATCCCTCGATAAATTTCAAATTGCGCGATTAAGGGGACCATTGGACCGATAAATGATTAATCGCGCGCAAACACGCGACTTTACGTGACTATTTCGACGCATCCGCTTTCGCGCGATTTCTTTCCGTCGATTATACACGCATCATTGTAAACAAATCTTAATAGCTTAATATAAAAGGGTTGCAGCAGAAAAAACAGTTTTCCACTTATCTACTAATGGGGACGTGGTTTCGAGCATTTCCGTTCACGCATCTATCTCGGTGCGTATCCGCATACTGCTGCCGAAGGCAGCGAGAAAGGAGAGAGAATAGAAGCTTTGTGGTCTCGTAAAATCAACCGCACGACCCGCACGCGCTTCCAACCGTGGCAGTTAATAAGCAGCTCGCCAAACGACCTATTCCCTCATATGTCTTCATGCGATTACGCGTCGCCTGCAGTTATTTTTCAATGCAACGCGGTTACCGCAGCTTGTTACTTCAAATCTCTGTCAACCCGAAAAAAAAAAGCACGGCGCAACTTCTTTCTTGCCAACAGTTCTCCACTAACCACTGGATTTGCCATACGTCGGCAAGAAGCTATTTGTCATTTCGAGACTTCTCAAATGCTTCTAGACATTAAATGTGTGAGGTGCAATAAGTATGAAGGTCACATATCTCAAGAAGAATTTTTGCAAGCGATTTTTTAAACGAAAATTTGATCGTATATAATTTGAATATGAATGATTGAACATTTCCCTTTATATAAAGGTTTTACAATTAAATCTCTCAAAATATAATCATGTTCTTTTTTTTAAATCCTTACATTTTTAATTATGTGGTAAATTCGGATTTTTATGAGAATATTACATTTTTATTATGATACAAAATATATACATATATATCGTCAGAGAAGTAAGATTTAATAGAACATTATTTTTGCGATTTTATCGTGTCGTGAGCGAGTTGTGCGCGTAACGCACGCAATTTGCCGGTGGTTTATTTACTTATCATGTTTTATCGTCAAGGTACACGACTGCTCTAATTGAGATGTCACTCCAACGCCGGTAATCGTAATCTGTTTTGAGAAACTTGAGCCGCGGTGTATCGTTGACGCAAATACGAAAACTGTATCGTGGATAAGAAGAGATAAATATTTAATCTCTAAACATGCTTAAAGAGTGACAAGTGTCAGTTAGAAATTGCGGATCCGGTTGGAATATGATACATACATGTTGCGTGCGATATCGGTGGCTGCAACGTGACGCCATTCTCGAAATAATGCGTGCGCGAAATTTACGATTAGTTTAATGAGATTTCTTTATAGTTCACGTTCGCGCAAACGTGCCGAATTTATTAGGCGGACGCGTATAGCTCGCGTTGTGCGATCATAATTGGAGTATTACGTTATGTCGGAGCGATTTAAACCGGCACTGTTCCTAAAAATATTGCGGAAATGGTCGATGTAGAGCGCATTAGCCGCGAGATAAAACGAGCGCGCGTTGATGAAGAAAAATTCTTTCGTATAACGTCTTATATCTGCTTTGAATATCAACATTTTAATTGCGCCTATAAATGTACACGAATCATGCGAGCGTATCGGTTTTCACAGTAGCTCTATAGCATTCAATACCTAATCTCCTGCCATCGTCGGCGTCCCGCGGCTTCGAGTTTTATTTTCAGCGTCTCCCGTGCACAAGCGAAGCAGAACGAACGAGTGCTTTCTAATTCGTAATATCGACCGCAATGCTAATGACTTACTCGCGCGCGCGACTATTGCACGATTAATGTTTCCGGAAGCGAACGAGATATCAAACGTAAGGATGACGAATTGTCCACGTCAAGACAATGAAAACTACCTCGTCGATATAATCGAAACCATAGGCTGACTATTGCCACATTTAATCGAATGAGCGGTCTCGTAAAAAGAGATCAAGAACGCCTTTAACATAAAACTAAGAAGTAGACCTCTAAAATATTTTAGAGTAAAAATGTGTAGAGTACAATTGCGGACGATTGAAATTGACTGCTCGGCTTTTTTTTTTTTTTTTTTTTCCTAAAGAGCCGTCCAATTACATTGTTAAAGTTAGAATATATACGTTTTATCGTAATGAACTTTATGATTATTGCAATTCTATTTATTGATCCTTAAATCAGGCCAGGCAAGATGATCACCTCATAGCAAGGCGCGTCTATCGTGGAAAGTCTAGAACCATTAGATTTAACAAACGCGAGATACCGGAAGAACGGGTTCGCTTTTTGATACCTCGAAATTTTGTGATCTACCATAATCCAAGATACCATAATCGTTTCTTTAGAGGCTATTATGCATCGCGATGTATAGTATTAGCGTCCAAATTTATCGCGCCGCTCTAAATGTACGCAATTATGTACTGGAGACGGAAAAAGTCAGGCGACAAATCGCTTCGAGAACGGCGATCGCCGTTGCATATGCATATTCGATACATATTAGAGCGCTTTAACGAGTAATATCGTGCACGGCTTGCATCGCCCGAGACATGGAGGATTAATCCAACCCTCGCAGTGAGATTTTCGTCGTGGGCGAAAGCACTTTACTTGACAAATCGGAATTGAATACGATAACGATAGGACGCGGATATCGTACGCGAAAATATACACTCTCGTAATAGGATGACGTTTATATGGTAATACCGCATATATTAACGCGCGAAAGAATGTCCTTTGAACGGCGAACGAGCCCCGTTAATGCGCGATATGTACGATATCTCGTCGCGAGATTGATCGCGCTGCGAGCGAAGTCATTTGTATCGCGAGCGATCGAATTGAAAACGATAGCGCGAACGATATCAGTCGTTTCGGATTGTCGTACTGACTTCCATACGAAGTTTGATCGAATTACGGTTATCGCGGTCGTGTCGAGATACGATGATCGTTTCTGCAGCTCGGACACGCGCTCCCGCGCATTTTTCTCCGGACGATTAATGATACCGTCGGCGTCAGCTCTTCGCGTAATTCAGTGGTAAATATCTCTGCGTAGAGCATATTTCTCCTCATATATCCCATAAGTCTCCGTGCAACCCGTCTTAACTCGGAATCTCGCTTGACGGGACAGCCGCGATCCTGTTTCGCTATCTAACGTCGATTTGCTGATTGCAATTTATATAGACGCGAACCGTTTAAATACCGTCTCTGTCGGACTGACTGTGTAACATCATGTTACGCCTGCTAAATCTCTTTAATATTACGCGGTAGAGTAGTATAACATGCAATGTTATAACATGCGAGAATTATGAGTTTGTTTTACTGGTCCATTTTCTCTTCTCGACTTCACATTTTTAATGATTCGAATTTTACTTTAACTGCTAATATTGTTGAAATATCGACAAATTTTTTGGTGCGGGATTTTTAATATTCGCATCATCTTACTATTTTATCAATATAACAATTTTTATCTCGGATTTATATTATCATTTATTTTATGACGAAATTTTAGTGATCATGATTTACGATATCAAGAACACGATATCGCGCGAGGATTCGTTTCGACGGAACGATCGTCCTGCGCTCAAAAGCATGGATGGTAGACGTATAAAAGGCGCCTTTAAAGAAACGGTTGACATATGAACGTATCAAACGAACAAGAAACAAAATTAATCGCGGTTTCACTCACTTGATGAAGCGCCGTGGGCGGATGATGGTCCTGCCTCGGCGTGACCGCGTCGGCGCCTATGCCGGAGTCGGGGCTGGGAAGATCAACGGTCAGGACTTTGCTGCTACTTGACGACAAGCGTATCCCCTGTGTCGTAGACACGTATGAGCTCGGCACAACTTCGTACCTCGTGTACGAAGCGGTTGTGGTAGAGAGCGAGGAAGCGGAGCTTGACGAGGCGAGCGGCGGTAGCGCGTCGCCGGCGACGTAGGCCGTCGTCGCCTCCTGATGGAGGCCGCCGCCTCCGGGATTCGCCGATCCATTCCCGGTCCCGGTCGACGTGGACGTGTACGCGGTCGATTGTAACCGTGGACTGCAGGACGTGTAGGGATCGTAGGGACTTCCGTACTGCTGCACCTGCACGTAAACATACACACGCGTGCAAAATCATTGCGGTTATCGGCATTACTATCTCAAGCGAATTGTAATTTCGTGCATTTTTCCCGTCACATTTACACGTTCGTTTTTTTTGCGGCAAAAAGACGAAATCGATTCACGCGAAGCATTTCGTAATCTTCGAGGCTCTTGCCACACGCGAATGCAACGCGCAAGTGCAAATCTGAGCGATCCGAGTTATTTTCTCGAATTATTTTGCGGCATACTTGTTGCATTGGGCTATACGTGACACAATGTTTGAACGATGATAACATATTATAACGTTCGCATAGAGATAGCAAATCTTTAAGCAATTTTATCAAAGGGTACGAAATGATATTTGAAATCATGAAAATTGGTTATAAGCTTTTTCGTTGCGTATGATGATTGTGGGATATAAGATTTTATAGTACGAAACATTGAAAGAATCATAGAGTAGAAATATCAGTCATTAAGTTATCATCTAAAATTAAAATCTTGTAAAAAATATCAACTGGTTTCGAAAAATCAGAGACAAATGGCGAATAAACGCGAATTATCGCGCATTCCGGAGAGACGCATGATCGCGTTCTCGGCGATGATCGCTCAAGTCTCACCTGTAGCTGATGCTGATGATGATGGTACATTCCCGGCGGTGTGGGACTTTCCTGCTTGTGTCGTTTGCTCGATTGTTGACCTGCCCGCGACGAGCTGAGGTCCTCTGGTTCCCTCTTGACCCCGGCGATGCCGGCGCTCGAGGCACCGTCGTGTCGCAGGGACTGCGGGCTCAACGGAAGCGGAAGGCCACTCTGCAGGCTCTGGCCAGGACTGTGGGACTGCTGGTTGTACTGATGGAGGAAGTGATGTAGCTCCCCTCCTCCGGCACCTTCGCCGCCTTCCATGCGATTCGTCGAGGCGGAACCGGAGCCAGGCGCCTCCTGCACCAGCAGCTTCTGGCCCATCACACCCCTTCAACAGTCCGTGAAGAATTGACCTTCAGTTATAGCTCCTTTACCGGGCACCAGAATCAGCATTGATCCTCGCCCCGCCGTAAGAATGCCTGACGAATTCGCGCTATGTATATCGAAATTGATACAGCGCGCCCGTTCTCGCGCTACCACCGATTGCCTTTTACGGGGTCCACCATCTGCCATGAAAACGATCGGATTCTTCGCGGTCATAGAATATCGTCGAGAACGGCGTAGGAGTCTAACGCAATTGAATCTCCTTCAAAATTCTAACGATGATTCTCCCTATTTCAAATATTAGACGACGTTAGTCGTTATACAGCGCATATGTTCTCTTTTTATTATTTATTTTTAATCTCATCGATAAGATATTAAAAAATTTATAAGTATATAATAGAAAATAATTAAGTGAAAATGTTTTTGAAAAATCGAAAAAGATTGGAGATATATTGTATGTCTTAGTTTTATTAACATCCTGTATGTTTCATACTTTTATAATTAGAGACAACTAACGTTATACTTAGATTCAGTGTGTTCATTGAAATGATAATTGAATTGCCGATCTTAAAGAAAGACGAGAGATGGGCCGCGCTTTCGTTACTCTTTCTCCGCGCGCCTTGTCATCGAATGAAATTCGGTGAGGAAAATTCAGCGTTACACTTCCTCTATGCATCGGGCGCTGCATCTGCCGAATTCGGCAATAAAATTTTCGACGCGCGACGCGCGCCGAGTAACGCGATTCGCCGATCGGCCGTACGGTAGAAGAATCGAGAGGATCGCGGTATTATGCGAAGTAGTTAACATGTTATATTTAGCATGATAATACGTATCCACAATACCGGCGACCCTTATAAACTGCCAACGCTCTCTCGGTGCATGCCATCCTTCCCTCGTTCTCTCTTTCCTTTTATCATCTCTTCGCCTGTTCCGACGCGACGGATCGCCCCTCGCCGTCTTTGCCGGAGTGTCCTGGCAACCTTTACCGCCAGATTCTGTCTTTCTCTCTTTCTTTCTTGTTAACCCTAAAAAAAGTATACATCCCTTCTTCTATCCTTTCGCAACGTCGTGTCGCGGTGCCTACCCTACGGTCAGATGCTTCCGCACAATGACCTTTTTTTTACACTGATACCTGATCTCTCGTCTACCGCTCTCTCTCTCTCTTTTCTTCTCTCCCGCCCTGCGCCTCTCTCGCTCTTATCTGCTTCGTAATACGACGAAAAGGGTGACGCCGAGAGGATGAGAGACTATCGGCGTCGCCCTCGGCACACTTGTGCACCCTGAAGAGGTGCGGATAGGCCTCGGAACGGGGGAAAGACGGCGGGTAAACCCGGCCACGGCCGAGGCCGCGTTCTCCCGAGCACAAGCAAAGAGAACGCGCTGTCATAACCCGAGGCCATAGGCGGCGAGGCCGCTCATGAATTCGGCTTACGTGAAATGGATCCGCGCGCGTTCTCCTTTCGCGACGCCTCTCGCGAGAGAGTTTTCCCGATAATGCGATGCTAATCCGAGAAGGCGCGGTGCGAAACGAGATTCGCGTGCGCGTACCTTGGGAACTCGATACGATGGATGCACCCCTGGAAATTTGGGATCGTTGGGTGTGAGGTATCAGATTGCGAACCGAATCTGATTGGTGTTTTAAGCTCTCGGGAATGTCTCGGTGGTTTTGTGCGACTGTCATCGACGTATCTTCATCCAAGACACGTCTAGATTTTTGCGACAAAAATTTTCGATAATTAAAAAAATATATCGTCATATTAAGTATATAAGTGTGTTTCATGTTTTTCAAAAAATTTCAAAGGATGTATGATTTTCGTTTTATATCTATTTACTCTTTTATCTCGTTTTAAGTAAAGTAATGCGTTCATAATTACAAGCTCCGTAATGAATCTCAGTATTGACAGAGTGTTGTCGAACAAGGCGCAAGATATTTTTTTCGCGGTTTCCTAATCATCGGGGAGTTAAAGTGCCGAATGTTAGTGCATGGTCGCGCAAGAAGAAGAGAAAAGAGGAAAGGAGTTTAACGTAAAACGAAAGAGGGATCAATGCTCGCTTTCGGCCAGCCTTTCGTAGAGTTACCTATGCGTATGCGACCAGTTTCTCATTGTCGTGCGAAAAGTCTCAAGCGAATGTCAATGAAAAAACTACCGCATGATACATGAGCAAGTATTTTAACCATAAAAAAGCGCGATAAATCAACGAATTCTGCCGATATCGATAAGATGGACCTTGAAAAACAATTAGAGATATATTATCATGATCATAAATATAGTTTTTGGCAAAGAAAACGCATCATCTTTGCCATGCACTCAATAATCTACGATTATCTGTAATCATACGTTTATTCATTTTTTATTTTCGTTCAAAAAAAAATTCGAAAGTTCAATATATCTTAATCGCGACGTATCGTTTTTAATATCCTGTCTCTGTTTCGAGAAAGATCGATCATCGCTTCACCGTTAGATATGTGTAGAATTTCGAACGAAACGAACGGTACAAGATGTTGCTGTCCGACGCCGATCCTTTTTATCGCCTTACTTTTGCTCCTCTGCGAGGAAACGCCGATCTCAACGACAAACGGGGGACGCCGCATTCTTTTTCAGCAAACGTGCGTGGAAAATCTCGTCCATTACCAGCGGTATCCGCGGTGCGAGTGTCCCCCGATCTTCTCGGGGGTCAATAAGCGCCGCGCACGAATTCTCGTGCCCCGGCGTGAGTCGAGCGCACATTCGCGCCACAAACGAGTAAAAAAGACACAAATTACGCCGCGTTATACGCGGCATTCCGCGGCGCGGTTTTTTTCCTTTTCCTTTACCACAGAGAGGATTCTCCGCGCGCGCAACGCGCAGCGTAAGAGGCAATTACGTACTTACGGTGCAGCATTATCGACGACAAGGCACTCCGTACCGGACGACGGCCCGACACGTGAACCTGCGGGTCGCGCGGGGTCATCGCCGGGTCGCGATACACACGGCCACCACTTGTGCGCGTGTACGCATACGCATGCCAGCCCTGTCGAGCAACGTGCGCGGGCGCCAGAACGCGGTTCGCGGTACCGCCGCTTCAGGCTCGCGGTAGACCCGCTTCGGAAACCGGAATCGGGTGTTTCTCTAACCGGAAATCGGGCCGTATCGTGGCCCGTACTCTACCTACTGTACGGGCACATGTGTGCGCGTGTGCGCGCGCGCAACCGATTTATCCGTATGTGGCACGAGACGAAACCCGAAAGACAGGTCCGGCAAAGTGGCGCTCTACCGACTCGTTCTCGGGTCACTCCTTTGATTATCATTGTCGGTCTGCTCTTTTTCCACGTCTCGCGTATACGGGCCTCTCGCGCAGGTCTACGGACTTCTTGCCTTTACAAGCGCACGCATGCACGCACGTTCGGCACCTGTGCTTGTAGCACGTGCCACCGAGTCGCGACAATGTCAATGTATGCATACATATGTGTCATATATATACGGACGGACAGAGAGGAATGATTTTAAATGCACGCGTCGAGGCCAACGACGTCTGGCACTTCTCACGATGGTCGACGAGCGGCTTTTCTAACGCTTTACTTCCTAGGAGTATCGCGCGCAGTTCTCAGAATACGTTACTGTCGGTGACTTTCGGGAATTATGAAACGTCTCTTGACCCCGATCTTAATGTCTCGTGTTTTCAACTATGTTTTTGTGAAAGCACTGCCGTTCGTATATTTCGTAACTAGCAGGAATGTCTTTTTGAAATTTTATTAAATATTGTATAGAAAAAGGATATGTATATCAGAAATATTACCATTCTCTCTCCTTGAGAAAGAGAATAGAAGAGACGAAATAGAAAAAGTTTAATTAATCGATAAACAGTTTTAATGAAAATCGAATATAGAAAATAAAGATACATTTTATGTGAAATTTCGCAAGATTTTCAAAATTGAACTCGCATCGCTTTTAAGAGACGCCAACAATTTAAAAGTTTCTTCAGATTCATAAATAATCGCAAATATTACGATGCAGATTTGCTTCGATCAAGATTATACCGATGAGTGGCCTATCATCAAATGTTCGAACGGCAATCTTACATCGCGGAGGTGCGATTTTCCTTCTCGTGCAACAATTTACGATGTCGAGAATGCTCGTACATCGTAAACTCGGATTGTCATGTGAGAAACTCGACACTGCGATCTGTTAGATACCTCTTGAGGTCGAATCCTCGACTTTTCTTATTCGGTTCACCGCGGGTCGTTCGATGGAATAGCTCGATAGCTAGAAATGCTTTGATTCTCAGACCTTCGTGTGTCCTCGAATTCATTCGCACCTTCCTGTTTTACTAATGAGACGTTACGCGATCCGGTTCTCGTACTCCGGTTCGAGCAGCGTGAATCAACCCTTGCGAGAACGTGTCCGTTTAATGCTCTTTGACTTCGTTACAGCAATTGAGATCGTTGGCACGAGAAGGAAGTTGGCCGGATTTAAAATGTCTTTTGTGACCCCGAGACGAGATCTAAGATCCTGCGTTCCCGCGATCGCAAGACCGATGATTCTAGGCGGGATACCCGTAAGGTGATACAAAACATACGGCGGCGTTTCTAATCGTAAATTCGAGCTAACGAGATAATATCGCCGCAAGCTAACTGTCTCGATCGAGCGATCCAGTTCTTGCCTGGTAATAATCGAGACCTCATAGTTGTACAGCGCAACATCACGACGTGCGTAATTGGCGACACTATTCGCCTTCTTTTCCCTTTATCAATGTTACTTCTCGCGAAAATATAAATACACAGATAGAATAAAAATAATTTGGCAATTTGTAATTAGCAAAAAAAAAAAAAAAAAAAAAAACTCCGCCAATTCTATGAAAAAAAGTCTTCATCGTTGCAAAAATTTCCAATTTTTAACATCGACAATTGTAACGGTTAAACTTGAAATTTCCATATCGGGATCAATATAAATTTTTAATTACTTACAATTAGATTATTTATACTATTAGAATGCTTCATTATGAATGTTTCATATATCATTCATCTACGTCTTATGTCGATATTTTGGAAGGATTTCTTTCATTTGTATCTACGATTCGACACGTCCAATGGTTTTAGGTATACGCTGTGCGTATATGATACTTATGTTTTATTTTTATGGCTCATCTCCCCGTAGCACGCGACTCGCTCCGCGTGTGATTTCCGCAATCGCGGAAAGATCCGGCGCTACCGGACAACGCGGAGATGTGGAATCCCACGCGACAAGAGCGCGAAACGAGGGCGTTGCCGTTCGCGTTACGTGTGCCCGCGTGTGCCCTCCCCCCCCCCCCCCCCGCGCAATTATGTTCCTCCATAATCGTAAATTCAAATAAACGAGAACGCGTTCGCGCGACGTTACGTGTCGGGCATAAAACAGCGGTGGCGAGAAAACGGGCCATGGCACTCGTCGTCCCACGTTTCTGGTTCTGGTTCCGGCCTGCTGTCCGGTCCACGTTTTGCCGTTTTACGACGTGACACACGAAGCCCTCCCATCCCCCTCGTTCCCCAGCTTGTCAGTCAGGTCAGAGGCCATCGCGGTAGTGGCCGCGATTCGTCGTAGCGGTGACTCTTAAAGCAGATTGCCGCGTAACGATAACCGGGAGAAATGAAACGTGTATAATAAAAGGTAGCGACAACTCGTATTCGTCGTTTGGCCGATCGTCGACCATCGTAAAGGTTCTCGATCTCGGTTTTCTATTATGTTTAAGAGAACAAGGGAGGCGTTATAAGGATGGTGCGACAGAGAACGAATTGAATTTCTAGCGACAGAGATTACACACAATTAGAAGTTTCTAATCGTCGCAATTATGATATCGAAAGTTGGTCAGTTTTTTTCACTCAGGATTTGCTCAGATTTGTTTTATGTACGTAAAACAATTATATTCAGAGAACTTTTTGATTCTTTTGTCACAATGTCGCAATATTTTCTTTCTCAGCATATATTTTTTTGTTCTTAAAAAAAGTATGTTTTCCTTCTTATAAACGATGAAACATTTTCAACTTATTTTTAAATGAAATTCAATCAAGTTGCTTCATTCTCTAACATGTGTTTGAAAGTAACAATAAGACAACCGCGGAGAGACGACAAAAAACAATCTTCTTCGCGATACGTGTTCACGTCGGCTACCCGTCTAATCCCGTGACAAGTCAGTTGGCGAGTATGCACCCTCGTGGCAAGAGAGCGTAAAGGCCGTTGCCGTCTCGTTGCCTAAGTAGATCTTGGCGTGACGATAGTCAGGAAATGTAATAAGAAGTTGCAGCGTACCGGCGTTCATTGCCGATGTTCGTTCTTGAATCTTTTAAAGACCGACCTCCTGAGCAAGACTTCATTACGTTCCACGTCGCTTCGTCGCACGTACGAAAAGACGGTCGTTAAAGAAAGATTCCGGATCCGGCTATTACGACCGTCGCTCGTATTATATGCAATACGGCGTATACGAGAGATGTAGAAGCGTGGCTAACACCATATTTACTCGATCCCGTGTCTCTCACTTTCCTCGAGATATTTCAGATTGAACGAAAATTCATTTCGCCAACCTTTGCGACCATTTTATTCTCGATTTTATAACGTACCTTCCCGCTTCGGCACCTCTAAATAATCACAATCTGTGCGTTATCTCGGCAATTAAGAAGCATTAATCATATTGACGTTATCCATATGCGTCCCAAGGCCATCGTGAATTTAATACGAATTAATTAGAAATTTCTTATCTCCCCAGGGGGGGAAATTTCACTTTCGAACTCGGCGTGTAATCACCGCCGTCTGCGGAAACGTGCGTCGTACACGGTGAGATGGAAACTACATCGTTGCGGTGAGCATGAAGATTGGCTCCATTCCATTTCTCCGATACGTTATACATCTGTGCCACTATAAAATTTCTGATGTAATGATATACTATCGCGTGTCGAGAAGAAAGACAAAAACATTTTACGAGTTATTCAACCGGATCGCAAAAAAAAAAAAGCATCGAAAACGCCATCGAATAAAATAATATTACTGCTCGCCTCCATAAACGCGATACATATTTGATTGCATCGATGGTAAAATTTATCAAAATTTTCCATTTGTAGCATTTGAAAAATGCTTTCATGATTGTGTAACGCATAGTTGTCACAATTAACATTTCAGATTTGGGAATTCATAATTTGCATTCATTGCGAAACACGGTTTCTCAGAACATCGCATGACCAATACCGATGAAGCAATCGATCGCGAGCGAACGAAAAAGATTCTCGTGTACCTGACTGTTGCAAGTGACAATTACTATAATTTGGAAGAATACTTCCTGCCGACTTACAACGCACGCAATTGCGTGATGATTGTTCTATATTGCGTATTATCGTCATCGCGGCAATATGTTCGATAAATATACAACAAACCATCTATAGGGAATATTTGCGCGATTTAAAATATTATATACATATATTGCTTTTTCTCAATTATTATCATATATAATCATAGCGATTCTCGATGACAGCGTCAATCATTGCGACTGTTGAAATAGATATGACACATATAATTTTTTTCACGCGATATTAAAAGTTAAATATATAATACCTGGACAATGACAAGAGAATTGTATCTATCGTTAAAGAAAAATAAATAAAAGTGATAAATATATAAGAACATTCGATTTATATTAAAACTTATTGAGAAACTTATGTAAGTGTATATCTCTTAGTTGCTGATGTTTAAATAAAACTAACTCTTATACCTATGTAAAGTGCGCTTGAGAAACTTTGCCCTTTTATATGTTAAATAAATTAAAATCCAACGAAGAGAAAGAGAGAGAGAGAAAGAGAGAGATACCACAGAGAGCGTAAGCGTGTTTACGCTTTTCGCCAGCGGCGCGTCTACGTTGCTCCATCAAGTAACTTTTTCGCGTTTCAATTGCCATCATCGTCTACCTCCGAGAAGCGTCTTCATCCGCTAATTGAATCAATGTTGCCGGACGAACGCTAAGCGCGACGGGTACCCCCTTATTTCCCGCTTTATCCCGCGGCTTTTCATCGCGGCTGTTCTCCGCGTTTGGAAGGCGGATATCGCGGTTGTCGCTTATGCCCGACGGGCGTTAAGATTAAGCCAGCGATCTAGCAGAGTGCCCGGGAGGCCGTCTTTTACAGCGGCGGCTTGCTGTGAAACCGTACGCCGATTCTCGATGGCTTTGCGCCATCATTCTACAATCCCGTGGCGAACCATAAGCGACCGCCGGACACCGTAATAGTCGCGACGAGTTATCCGCCTCCTACGCATACTCGGCTCCGCACACTCAACGAGATCTCAAGGGTTGAGTCTATCACGAAGATCGCGATAAGGGACACATTCTTTTAAAGAAACAAGTTTTAACATTCCTGCGTTTGGGCATCGTATCTGACGATACAGATTGCGGACTGAAAATATGTCCAAAAGTGAAGGTGTTATTAAAAAAATGAAAACTTCTTTTTACAACGAGATCTGTTTCATGGCAAATGCGGCCCTACCTTTATGCGTACAATAATATGGTTAATTGAACAGAATATACTCGTCGCTCGACTATTATTCGAATTATGATATGACTGTCTCTCGGCGTGAACGCGGCGAATTCTATATATTTTTCTGGACCTCATGTTGGGAATGATAACGTTATTATATTTTGTACATATAAACGTAGGAGATCCTACATTGTTATTCGTGTTGAGAGAATAAAAATATGATAAAATTCTAGGATTAATATTATAAAGAGTTAAAAATCTTGCGTGCGGGTTTATAAGAACTCGTCAAGTTTCAAAGTTTCCTTATTCTTCTAATTGTTCGTGTATGAAATAATCCTTAATCTCTCTAATTTAATTAGGCGTACATTTGGCTCAAGTTTCGATTTGTAGAAACTTCGTCTAACTTGTTCTAAAGCTACCATCATATAAGACTATATAATTACAAAATTTTCATTCGCGGTAAATAAGCCTATCTAATTTAAAATAAGTTTCGAGAAAAGCGATAAAACGAAATCCCCCGAAATCGCCCGCTAAGCTTTCACTATGTGACAACAAAACCCGTCTTAAATCCCGATTAGGAAAGTCGTGAGAAAACTGCGGCGCGTCCTTTCAACGGCAATGGAAAACACATCGACGCATATTATCACGATCATATCTAGCTGCGAAAACATGCAAACGTTTGCACGCGGATTCGTTCTGTATTGTCCCTACGTCGAGATACATTTCCTCCGAATCGTGCTCGTGCTCGTGCTTGTTTTTTCTTCCTATTATCGCAAACCGCGACCAGAGAAGCGCTTGATCCCTTCAGCGAGCGCGACACAATGAAATTGGATTAAAGTTGTGCCCTTGATAGTCCTCTCATTCTCTCTCCTCGCAGCGACGCGACAGCCGAGAGCGAGAGAGGAGTTTTAACGATCTACCGCCGTACAAATTGTCGAGATGCTATCATCTCTCAGCGGGAAGAGAGAACGGGAGTAGAAGATGTAGATAGAGAGAGAAAGAGAGAAGCAGAGAAAGGGAGAAGGAGGAAGGGCAGAGAGCGCAGAAAGGGGCAGACAGGGAGAGAGGAGAAGATGCGAGGAAAGATTAGGGCGGCATCTCCCCATGGCGAGGTCGGTAACAGAAACTGCTGTTGGTGATGTTCCTGATGCCGCGCTGCAGTTGCTGCCGTCGCATTTCGCTGCACTACCTCTCCTCTTGGCTGCCCTCGTATCTGACACGATTCGTACGTTGAGGATTCTCAACAGTAAATTACAAAATATGCTAAGCGGCCGATATAAATCAAAAGTGGGGCCCGCGCGCGTCCGTAGATTCCCGAGGGGTGAGAGAGAGTCCTTTACCCGTTGTCTCCGTCTCCTGGATTCTACGGCGCAAGGGGTAAGGGATTCCTTCGCGTTCTCCATGGCCAACCAGGCCCAAAATATGAGGAGAGAGAGACCCCCATCACGAATCGGGAACGAGGGAGAAATTCTTTCTCTCCTTCTCGTGCGCAGTGCGTAGAGTACTGGCGCGGTGGTTCAGTTTGCAAACCGAGCAAATGGACCGGAAGACTCGAACGCGAGATATAAATAGGCCCGACTGGAGAGCAATATATCTACCCAACTAAACTCCGCTAAATTGCTTCGGCGTAATGCAAAAGAGAGCGATATAGAATCGTGAGCCAGGAGAGAGAGAGAGAGAGAGAGAAAACGAAAAGCTCCGTTTATCGATGGCACGCTGCGCACTCATTTAAGCGCGAGAGATTTATGGAATATCGATAAACTCCTAAAGAATTGTGATTACTGTTCCTTTGATATAAGTATAATCTGCGTAAATGGCCGTGCATGAAAAAGGCACTTGTGCCTCGTCTTCTTGTGGAATGAACGATTTAATAATTTTCTTTGGCATACATCGTAAAAAAAAAAAAATCTAATTTACTCTTTACGCTTTATTCAGCGTGTATTTTATTTATTCCACGTTATATGTGTTAAGCGAAAAGAACATAAGCCTATCGCATCAGTATTGAAATGATGCATATTCCTTTCTACATTTGTTTCACTATTAAGATAACGAAAATATATTGTACATCCGCGCTTGGTAGAATATGAATTACATAATTAACGTGTCAAACGTCTCTTAGTGCCGACTGATTTTACACGCGATTGTCCCGCGTAATCAGCCCCCGATAACGAATTACGCTCACCGCGAGCACTCAATTACGCGGTCGAGACTATTAATCGAGATACGGCGAAACACGAATAGCTAATAACGCGCGCCCGACGAGCCCCGCGCCGAGAGTGTTCGCTACATCGGGACGTGGGGCTCTATCTGCGGATCTACGCTAATCGAGTCCTCTGGATGCACCCGCGGTACAGGCTAGTCGTCACGCACACGCACGTGTTTATGGATGAGCCACGTACGAGCGGCCACGTGCACGCTCGCTTCTAAATTAAGTGCATCGAGTGAAGAAGAGCCGCGCGCGAGTGCATAAAATTACGTGCGTTACATGCGAGTAACGCTGCGAGAGATGCTTTTACAAGAATCTTGCGCTAAGGCTATACCAATTTTCAAAGGCTCCGCGAATATAATAATATAAAATTCTCTTCATATATTTCTTCCTTATATAAATTATTTTATATATATATATAGTTGTGTAATAATTCTCTAGTCATAATATAAGAAAGTTATGAGCACAAAGCTGGAATGCAGAGAAGTAATCACAATGCTTGAAAAAATTTGCCGAATTGACGAATAATTTTGCGATAATGCAGAATCATTTTAGGAATTTAATATTTTATAGTTATGTTTTATTAGCAAAGATTTAATTCTTTTTAAACTTAAATTATATACTACGAGCGTTGCAATTATTCTCTGTTATCAATGATTTGAGATATCTATATATTTAAAAAATAAATATCGTTCTTTAAATCTTAAAGCTATTTTTCAGCGAATTAATTTTGTCCGGAAAAGTCAATTTGTTCAGTCAATCTCGATGCGAATCTCCGGAACGTGAATATTGTTGAATTATTTAAATGCGCGATCGAGGCGAGCGAAATCTTCCTGCATTTCTAAGAGCATGATTATATTCCGTGGATAGAGCCGTAGAAAATCGCGATTCTTTCCCTTGCCTATGATTACGAAGCTTACACGCGCGGATGAGAATCTAAAATAGCGCGAGATAAAGCGAGGCATACGCGAAGTTCCGAAGCGATGAAGACTGTATTGCGTAAAGCGTGCATAATAACGGCCGTTGTCTTCAGCTCATTTTTACCCAACATTAATTCGCATTTTCAAGCTTTGCTTAAACGTTATCGCGTTTGACGAGAAATAAGAAAAATATCTCTTCCAAGAGAGACTTAAAAGTAATAATAATCTAAACTATATATAACGAGATTCCAATATTATTGAGATCGAAGATAGTCTCTCGGATCTCTTTCCAGCTTACGGATCGGTCACGGATTTCGTAAAATATATAAAATCGTAAAATATATAAAATCAGTACTCACGTGGACCAGAGTTCGTGCGTGGGCGGCAACTTGACATCCGCGGCCGTTTTCTCGGGCAGTTTGTAATACTCGTAGACGTAGGACGCGCCAGGATCGTCGCCATGGCTGGTTACCGCCGACACCTGATGCTGCTGCTGGAGATTTAGCATGGCAGCGGTCGCCACTGAGAGCGGATGCTCGCAGTAGGCGCGCCAGTCGCCCTCCATACCCTGTACCTGCACCTGCACAGCGACTCTTTTGTGGACTTCCGGATCGGCGTCTTCGGCGCCGCTCTGCAGGGACTGTGCCGCTGCTTGGGCCGCCGCCTCCTCCGCTCCCAATTCCTCTTCTTCTTCCGGTTCACGCTGTCCGGATACGTAGTCCTGCTGATGCTGTGTGTCGTCGCTGACGACGGTACCGTTTGTATCCTCCTCGCTGCGACTACGTCGTCTGTAATCAAGCGAAGCGATCCGTTTAATTGTCGAAAGCATAAGTGTTCGGACAATTTTGCGAATATCCTCGATTGAGATAATATTTAAGTAAATATATATCTTATTTACAAGTATATCGATAAATAATGCTATTGCATGTAAAATATGATTAGCTGACATTTGAACGTATGAGAATATAATTATAAATCTTTTTTCGTAAAAATATTGTTTTGAAAATCGTGATTTCAGTGTCGTCTGATGGCAATGTTTCGTAGATCCATCGGGAAAGCAAAGCATATTCCTGCTGTTGGCGATGACCATAAGCGACACAACGCGAAAATAATTAAAAAAAAAAAAAAATTTCCCGAGGTAAAGACTGCGGTAACGAATGCGCCGCCGGAATAACAGTTAGAAATAACCGAGCCCGGTAGAATGTAATAAATTACAACGAACCCATCGAATTTATCAATTAGCGATAATCGCGATGCATAAGCCTCGCTGATGATTCCTCAATTTAGCAATGACCACCAGCGGTGTGGAAGCGCGTCGTGTGCGACGCATGGTTGTGCCGGTAATTTATTGCTTACATCGTGATACCTAATCGCGCTATGCAAACGAGAGAGAGAGAGAGAGTATATACGAGCTTTCGACTCCGTACTTAGCCACCTGGATATTTGTCACCGGTCGTTACTTTCCGAAGTATACCTTCCGGCTGCGTGCCCGAAACGATGAGATTTATGGGCGCGAGACGGGAACGACTTTGCAAAAAAGAGATATCCGACGATGCGACGCAACGCGTTTCTGAGAATATTTTAATAAATAAAGTTTGCGTCATTTTGTAAAATTAAATTACTTTTTAGTTCTATCGCGTTTTTAATGATGAGTAATTAAAGATAGTTGATTCGCACAAGTAAGGAAATTTCATATTCATTTTATATTATATTTTATAATATATGTACTTGAAAAACTTAAAAAAATATGTAAAATTACATAAACAGTAAGCGTAAAATTATAGCATAGATATAATGGAGATGTTATACATTTCTAATATTTATTGTGTAATTTTATATTTATTGATCTTGCATTTTTCAAATGAAACTAGATAAATTTATTCATGACAGTTTTTATTTTGAAATCTGCATCTTTTAACGCTGAGACTTTCCCCGCAGTACGCGTATCACCTGTTTCTCTATGCGACGGGGATAAACTTAATCGCGAATCGGGAAAGAAATCTCGCGCATTGCCACCGCGGCTCGAAGCAGATGACGATGAGACGGGCGACGAAGAACGAGGAGGGAGGGTCACGTCGTAAATACGTATACACGCATGAAGATTAATTATTATAAACCCCTGCCTGTTGCCTGCAGTCATCAATTTATACTCCTCTCTCTCGTGCATCCCAATTCCAATCCCGATCCCGATCCCGCGAGTCGCACTACGGAATAAAGGCTCATCCTCTCTAATTTATGCATGTCGAATCAATCTCCCTCCGTCTACCCTTCCTTCCTCCGTCTCTCTTTCTTTCTCCTTCGCGCTACCTACGTCTTTTACTCCTTCTACGATCTTCCTCGCGCACCTGGACAACCGTCGCCTATGAGAGAGAAGGACCAGCCACCCCGATAATGAGGACCCGAGTTATCCTGTGCAAATATTTTCCTCGACGGCTGTTTGCACAGGCACGAACGGGCCGGAGATCCGATCATTGAACGCGCGCATCGCGGACATGCATACATATATATACCTAAGTTTTTGTGCAAAGAAATCTCGAGCGCGCGAGTGTGGTAGTACGATTCCCGTAGCTGCGATTCTGCATAATACCTACTCGTCCAGACAATGAATTTATGCGCGATCATCCGGGCGAAAACTTCATTCCGAACGAAATGCAAACATAGATTTCACGGCGATGAAATACCGCGCCGCGAACGCGATCCTATTCCTCCTGTCTGTGCAATCTTCATTCTGTCTGCTATCATCCTGCGTTTCACTTGAAAATTTTCTCTCCGCTACATTAATAGTATTCGTTGATCATGTGAACGGCGTGAAACTACTTCTTCGAGAATATTTCTCATCGTCACTCGATCAAATTTTATGGTTCGGCATTAATAATAAATTTCTACGACTTTATATGTGGCGAATTAATTACGATAACATATATTCGAGTCACGGACTTAAAGAAATTTCACTCTCCTAATAGAAATATCGTTGTAATTTCAATAAATTTAATTTTTCATAATCCGAACATGGAAAAATGTATCTCTTATATCTCTTATCTAATAAATATTAAGATATTGTCATTAAATTTGAAGTTATCAAAATTACAAGAATTTCCTCTCATTTACCATAATTTTATATCTTGTAATAATGTCACGTTCACATACATTTATCTACGTTTATTCCTGAGATTCAATATAAAACTTGCTATTTTGTTTTTCTTTCTATCATATTCTTGCTTGAGGGATTTAATCCCAAGTGCTTGGTAAACGCAGCTTTAATAATAATAACTTATGTTACACAGCGTAATTGATAACCGACGCGTATGCAATGCCACAAATAATTGGCCAAAATACTCGACATAAGATCGATCCATTATTAAGGTATTTCAAGCGAATCCGACATAATAATGCACGAGACCCTATAATTTTGTCTCGCGGGAGTCTTTGAGGACGCGCAAGAAGAAACTTTCGCCGATGGGCTTTGCGTTCCTCGTTGCCCCCGAGAAAAAGCGGTATCCCGCGTACGACGCCACGCGAAAAAGCTTCGAATCGAGATAGAAGCTCGTTCATCGGCGATCGATTTTTGGAATAATGCGAGCACGTATCACATTGCATTGCGTGCCGCTTGTGTACGTGACTGGTATATCTCTTAGACAGGTAACACGAGAAAAAGGTTAAGAGGAAACGAGCGAAAGATTCTAAGACGAAAGAGAGAGAGAGAGAGAGAGAGAGCGAGAGCGAACATGCGTCGTCCGACGAGGATACTTCGCGTATGTGCTAGGCTGGTAAATACATATGTAAATTGCGAGTACCCCTATTACAGAAGAGAGAACTTCACCTGCGCATCCGGTTTTCGCGTGTGCTTTGATTTCGTCCCCGTACGTCACGTCCTTCTTCCCGTCCATCTTTTTGCTCGTATCGCGCGCATATCACTTTTCTATAACGCTAAATCATAGCCGATTTCATTAAAACCTCCGGGATAAGTAATTGCTGGTGTATCGGGTATGGCTACCGCCACGGAGAACATGTCCGTGTTTAGTCGGCGATATATCTTGAAAATTAAGGTTTGTGTCCCGGTCGATATCGCGCCGTCGCATCTTAAATATTGCGTAATTTCGACGATGCCGATGATTTCGAAGACTGATCTTTGATGTCGTTTTATCCTCAACGACGTAATGGCCTCGTAGTAATTATATCGCAGCTGTCGAGAAACACTATAATTTGTCATAACTCATTAAATACTACTTGTCCGATATGCCTAGAAATGAAGTAGACAAACGCAATCTCTCTAGAATTAATCGAGAATCGGCGTTTTATCGAGGTGAGAAAAAAAGCCAACTTTTTTAATTCGTTAAAGTTCCTGAAACATTTTTTCGACAGTTTTTGTAAGATATGAGATTTTATATATTCAGAATAATGTAGTTATATTCCGTGAATAAATGGGGATGATGCAAAGAATCTCTTTTATGATGGTTTGTGCATTACGATAGATAAAACTTTATTGCAGCAATGAAGCGTACAACGAAAGAGACACGGGGATTATCCTCAACAAAATCACATCGATTTCTTCACGTTGGTTGTCTTCACTAACAGAAAGGACTATCAGCAATATCAACCTACATTTTCCCAATATAATCTTAGGGTTTTACGTTCGTCCACATGTCATCATATCTTCTTGACATTTCGAGATCGCTAATATTGATTGATATTATTATAATATACTCGAAGATTTTTAACGCTGTAGGCACAAAACCATATAGTGTAGATAATAATATTATAAACTAAAATTAGTTTCTTTTTTACAAATTCGCGAATCAGAGATTAATTTCTTCCAGCGGGGAATCAAATCTTCTTATCATTTTTTTTTTTTTGCATTTTTGTGATGTTATTTAATTTTAATATTGTATTTTTCAATATTTTGAGTAACAAACATCGCGATAAGTTTTAGTAATAGAAAACTTGTCCATTATATGTATACATTACACAATTTTTGATATTAAATTCTATGTACAAATAAAATTGTTTTATTTTTACACATACAAAAGAATCATATAATTAAAATGTCACAATTTTATAGTCGATAAAAAAAAATAAAAAATTGCAAATGTTAACAAACAATATTAATATAATTTTACATGAACATGTTTTTTATTCCAATCGCTTTGTATATGATGCCGCATGTATTTGTGCATCTCTCGTATATGTACAACCAACGTGGATATTTTCAAAAAAAATATATAAATCCGTTATTCGCGTCTTATACACATCGGTATTCCCGATTGAATGGAAATCTGCCCCGGCCAATCGGATCCGCGCCGTTATTAGGATCATCCGTCTTGAATAGCGGTGATCGTGTTCGCTTGGACAGTTCGTCCATAAACATAGAAACGTAGGGACTCCGTTTATGCGTGTCTCTTGAACGAGCGTCTCGTGATCGTCGAACGATACGATGCGCTGGCACGACATGACTCGCACGCAGTCCACCTACCTCAATACGCAAATGATGTAGGTAGGTGGAACGCACCGAAGTAAAGTTCGGCCGAGATAAAGGCAGCCCCCGACGGCAAGACTGAAGAAAAGAGCGAAGAAGAGGAGAGATAACACGGTGCGCATGTCGGAATATTAGTATTCCGCAAGAGTGTTGTCCACGCGACCCGAGAACCCACCCCATGTTGCTCCCTCGTGTGCATTTCAATAAAGCCGCCTTCGCTCGGCCGCACGTCTCCGACCGAATGACGCAAACTTCCGTCGTCAGCGTTGTATTATACTTTGTCGACATGCGTCTTTGAAAAGCGCGATCACATTCAATCAGCATATAAAAAAGCTTGTAAAGAGCTCGTGAAATTTTTCTCAATAGTCGACACGTGTAATTTTAACGGACGAAAAAAATATAAATTTCTTTACAACCATATCTGAAAATATCACGCATAACGTATATATATATATATATATGCGATGAAGCGACCATGGAAAATTCCTTGGACAAGGCAGAATCTGTGTAAAAATATTGGACTCCCGGCGCATCTAATTTGATAAGCATCGACGTATAATATCGTCTTCGCTCGATCACACGTCCACGTCGTTTACTCGACCGGTATGACATGCGGTATGCATACTAAAGGTTCACGTATGAAATTTATGTCTCTAGTCATGAAAGTAACTCTGATAAATCTGACAGTTAATCGATTTCTCGGAAAATTTTCGAGATGCGAAGGTAAACCGGTATAATAGCGCATTACTCTTTGTAGCACACTGTTACTTTGTGAGATAAAATAACCAGCGCTGTTATCATTTGTGACACTTTGAGCTACGCAGAAGTAAAAAGGCAAATCACACTCCATTGCATATGATATCTCAGTATCGAGCACTCTCTATGCAAGTTTTATCAAATATAGCTAAATAAATGCAGTTGCATTAGTCAGAAACTATGCAAATATCCGAGAACAATGTTATTAGATATTTGCATAGGTATGACGTATTTTTATCTTTGCATGAGATAGCTTCTAACTTTGATAGGAATTAAAATAACGGAGATTATTAAGCGCACGAACAAGTCTTATTTGACCTAGATTTATCCTCGATTTATTATTAATAAATCGATTTATCATTAATAAATAATTAATATATGGATATCATTCGAATTTTATTCTTTCGAAGAAATTCCACGACATTGAAAGAATATTAGATGCGTTAAAAAATTCTTAATTATAAGATTAAATTTATTCATTATGTTTGATTAGACTTTATTTGCATATTGAATCAATCGATATTTTATTTAAAAATGTTAGTTAAATTCTCTTATAAGTTATAAATTGCGTTATGTTAGAGACACACAACGCTTGATGTTTTCTGAAATTTATATGTGCGTTTACACACACACACACACACATACACACACACAAACATATGGTACAACGATAAAAGAAATAACTACAGAAAATTTTCGAACGTACACTTGCTAAAAAAAAAAAAAGATCCACGTTTACATCAAGTAATAAGTAAGCATCCTTTTATGGAGTCATATTATCAATAGGCAAGAGGATAATTTAATGTTCTAGCAGCACTTTCGAACTTTCTACATCATCCTTTTGTCATGTATTCCTCTGTAATCACTATTCCCTCACTCTCGTGAATAACCGATCACTTCCGGTGGTAGCGGCGGCGAAACGGTGTACGACACCACCCAAGTAGAAAAATAGAGAAGAGACTCAGAGTATCTTCATGATGGCTTTTAATACATGAGCATGACTATGCATGTATGACACGCGAGTCTCTGGTTCGTCCAAAAGCATACAGCATGGAGAAAGAGAGAGAGAGAGAGAGAGTTTTGCAAATTTTGCATTTTTATAGATCATACGCACCAATAGATCATACGCTGTAATCTTGGTTAACTATAAATTTTCCATCTTTATTCGATACGAGGAATATCAAACCTCATATTTTTCCTTTTATAATATTAAAAATACTAGTCCTATGTTGTTATATATGTATTTCTGATATATAATTTTTGTAAAAAAAATTGATAAAAATTTGAATATTTTTTATATGCATTAGTATTTTATAGGTTTACCAAGCGCAAACAAAAATAATTTAGTTGATCAAGGCTAGTTTGCGGGCGCGTTCAAGTATTATATAAAATTATTATCTTAGAAGTAAATAACGATTACCTGAATCAGAACTGATGAATTCAGAGTGTCGACGCAATCTATATCGACGTAACGCGAGTAACGGCTGGGAATAATCCCTAAGATGGATAATATATTCTTCGAGGACATTCGACACGCTTGTAAAAATTCGATCGTGCAGCTCGCAGCGGATCGGAGGTGACAGACGCAATGATGGCAGAGGAAGGGAGGACGACGCGACGTTTCCCGGGCTGACTTTGATGGATCGAAGATCCCCCTCGATCCATCTACCCTCTTTTTTCGTCGTGAGCCACCGGCTCGGTGTTTGTTTTTTATTTTTCCACAGATAAAACGCCGCGTCCGACAGGTTATTCTCTCACGGTGGATGACTGCGCGTTGTGTATGTACATGATGTGCTTGGATGCGAATTCATTGCGAGATGAAGGACGCAGCTGCAGTTGCCCCAGATGAAGCTACCCGTAGCTAAGATAATTGTGACATGATAATCGAACACCCCATATATTGTAAGAACTTAAAGATCAAAAATATTCAGTAATATAATATAAAAAGATGCAAATCAATGCAATATAGCTGTAAAGATTTTAATATCCCATATAATCAGTAGAATAATAAATAGAGTACCTAGTTATCCAATATTTTTGTGACATGAAATCTTACTACGCAAGTAATAAATATAAGTATTTGAAGTTTTATCGCCAATTTTTTTACATAATTTAACGAATAAGTCTACATCTTTATTATTGAGGGATACAGAAACAATGAAAAATTATTCCATTAAAAGGAGAGAAAAGGATTCGTCGATGATACTTATTAGTCACTGCACTATCCACATAATCGAGTGATCGCTCTGTATTTTTTTAGGCGGCTGTCCCGGTTCCCGTTGTCGGCCTCGGAAATTTTTGCTCACTCGCTCAACTATCGGACCCGGATAATGCGTGAAGACGCATAATACCAAGCCATTATCTGTTCTTTCAATGTATCTCTGTATCTTTCTCCGACTCTGGTTTCAGAAATCCCTTCCGGGGGATTGCACCGTCTAAATCGGAGGGTTACAAACGAATGAACGAGCGTATCTACCAACCGTGACCATTGGCGATAGGATAAGCGGCGTCCCGGATTTCCTACATCGCTTTAAAATTACCCACTACAGGACGGGAACAATTAGCATTGCCTATGTCCGCGGAAAAAGCAATGCGATAGCTCGAATCACTACCTACCAACATTACGAATGGCGGTTTGTCGATACGCACACGCGCTGATCCATTATCTGAAGCTAAACTCGGTAAAATTGAAAAAGTAGGAGCTTAAACTATATTATTATATATAATAAAGACAATATGAAAATATATAGTAAAAATCTAAAAATTTTTATAATTTTTAATATAATTGTTCTAAAGCTCTTTTTTGAATGAAATTGAATATGATTAAAATAATAAAATAAAAAAATATTAAAAAATTTCTTAAAGTTGTACAGTCGTATATCCTGTACTCCTACTTATTTATTGAACTAATTGTGTATATATATATATATATATATATATATATATATATATAATATATAGATAAATTATAACAACTTAAAAAAAATTTTATATGTATTGTAATAATAAATTCGTTATCGTAATAATTTATTTTTGCAGTAGCGCGTTTTTTCTTTAGTTACATCTCTATCTCGCGTAATAACGTATTCTATATTAGTGTTATTGCCATTGATACCTATGACCTTTTGTCAGCGTGGTAGCGTGAAGAAAAAAATTCAAAGGTCACAAGACAGATTCGCCTTCAATCGGATGAATGATGACCGACTTGTCTCAAAGTTAATTTGAATATCTATTTATAGATATGAAGTGTTATAGAAGGGAATAAGAAAAAAGAGAGAGGAATAGCAGAAAAAAAATCTTATAACCCTCGGATTTTTTAATTTTCCGCAACCGCAGAGAGAGAGAGAGAGAGAGAGAGAGAGAGAGAGAGAGACTGCAATAAAATCAGCTGTAGTTTGCGAATAATTTCGATATGTAGTTGTAATTGACTCTCGTTGCACGTCTCTTGTCCTCGCATACGAGTTTTCTTCTCGTATTTCCATCCGCCAAAAAAAAAAAAAAAAAAAAAAACGGAAAAATAAGGAAGACAGGCGACGAAGCGTAACCTTCGCGAGGGTTCCCGCGGAGATGACTTTTCGCGCGGGCAAAAGCGTGCCCGCCACTTTCGAAATAATACCGGGCAAAATCTCTTGCTCGTTGGATGGGACACCCCGTTGCGCGGCACCGAAAACAGCGAGGCGCTGGACCGAGAAAAAGGCAGAGAAAAGAGAGATCGAAAGGAGGGAGAGAGAGAGAGAGAGAGAGAGAGCGAAAAGGAAGAAAGATGGAAGAAGGGTAGCAGAAAAGATGAGGGGAGCGAGACGTTCAAGATAGAGAGAGAGAAGAAACATACCGAAGAGAGAATACCCGATATGAAATATTCCCCGGTGCGAGCAAGCACAAGCGGCTAGAGTAACTCTATATTATTATCCTCTTTCACACCTCTCTGCACCTCTATATGCGCCGCGAAAAACCTTGGTACAATCAACGAGAGGCCGCCTATTGTTTCTCATTGTCGTGCCTCGTGCGGATACGCACAGAACAAAAGAGTTCATGTGCTGCGTGTCGTCGAGGTAAAAGTTATTATTCCCCCTGAGCTCGATCGCGAACATTAATTGGGCCCGACATAAGCTTTAATTAACGCATCGAATCTCTGCTGGTGAACTCAAGAGAGGATGCTCGCGGTTTAAGAAAGATAGCTGAAAGAGAGAGGGGGTGGGGGAAGGAGGAGAAAGGAAGATATAAACAGACTATCATCGTAATATTATTTTTATCGATTATTCTTTAGCTTATAAATTTTATTAGTGATTTATTGATATCGATAAATTATGCTAAATCGCAATAATATTTATCGATACACGTGCAACTTCTTCGCATTTTTAATCATCGATATTTATCCTCGTTTCAATTCACGCATATGATGAATATTGCCGAACTTGACAACACGTTGAAATAAACAAATATGAAAAAGTTATTATGTATATAAATATAAATATAATTATGCATATAAATATAAATATAATTATATACGTATATAAACCAGCATTATAATTTTTACCATCAGAAAATAGATTTTTTGATCTCAAGTATACGTAAACGAAAAATGCAATGTATATTATATTTGCAATGCGAAAAAATTTTCTCGATCGTACAATGTAATCATTTTCTATCGTCCGATTAGAAAAACCGCAAACTTGAAATAAACCTCATCTTTGTTAAAAAAGTTATTTTTGAAGTAAGAATAAGCGAATGTTTTTTTGCGCCACGGTTGGCGCAAAAATAGCGGGGAAATATCCGTCTATCGTAAATCCGATCATTGAATCAAGATTTGTTCGGCTATTGTGCGTATCTTTACAACGATCCATCAGTTCCGGCGTATTCTCGTTTTCTATATCCTCTCGCGTATCCTTGTATTAAATAATTCAATGAACCGACTCGTCCTGCGGCTTGGTAGGCGAAAGAAGCGCTACCAGATAGTGGTAGCGATCGGCGGAAAGGTGAACGAAAAAAAGGAAGAAAAAGAACCTAGAATAGGCACGGCCGAAGGTGATTTGATACATGACATCGTTCGCTCGAAGTGCAACGCGCCGCGTGCTTTTTCCGCCTCTCTGCGCGCATTGTCGGCGCCGTTATGGCGATACCGATGCAAGAAGAGTGCATCTTCTGTTTCAGAAATTGCCGCCGCGTCCGTTCCCTTACGGAAGTTCGCCGTACACCGGCAGAGCAGAAATTGCCAGCTCGTGATAAAGCGGCCCGATATGGTTTCCCGGTCGGAATTGCATTAAGATAAACGCAAAGGGTTCGCAATTTTTGCGAGAAAAAAAGCGAGACAAAAAAGAATCGAGAATCGCTATACATTTAAAGAGAATTACATGATTTATTTTACAAATTGTTGGCTCAAGTCATTAAGCTTGCGATTTTTTTTATTTAATAAATTTTAATAAAGAGAGAGAGAGAGAGAGAGAGAGAGAGAGAGAGAGAGAGAGAGAGAGAGAGCAAAAGAGTTAACAAGTCTTCTTCTCTGTCCCCTTCTCTTAAAATCTTTCATTCTTATAAGAGTTATAAATTATAAGGAAAAGTCAATTGTGCAATTGATCGAAAAAATATATGAATAAAAAAAATGCAGCAGAAAGGAAAGGAAAGGAGTCTGAGAGATTCTATATATGTATATATATATGTGTCGCCAGGTGATTTTAAAGATTCGACGATTCAATTTGAATGCAATTCGGGGCACATTAGCATACGTCAAGATGAAAGCTGAAGTTATTTAACAGACATCTGGACCATTAAAATTAAAACACGTTCTTTCCTAAGACAGGATGTTGCGGAAGATATAAATTTCTTTTAATTGAATTTATACGAATCGATAGGACGCATAAATTTTAAACGTATATTCATCAAAGATTGTATAAACGCTCGTCTCTGAATATACATTCTTGTAAAAATATTATATAGTGTCAGATTGTCGCAACAAGAAATTACATTCTTCAGTCTTTCAATTACGCGCTTACGCACAATTACGCATACAATTAAGGTCGTGTTTCAATTTCTAAGTCCAAGAGCTCGTCATTGCATTGAAAATATTATCTTTACATCATTCTCGTCGAGATGACAAGTGCCTAGAGACTATAAACGGTATATCGAAATTAGAGATCTCGTCTGAGTATTGATGAAGGTCTTTAATCTTGTCTCGCGGATGGAGACGCTAACGATTAAGAATCGTCTTATCGATACGGTCATCTTTCGCAGAAAACTTTATTTTTTGTATATTATCATACACATACACACACGCACGCCTAATAATATCTTCCTCTATTTATTAACAACTGCCGATGATCAAGCATACGAATTAAGCTAATTAGAATAAATATCACGTAAACAATGATAGATGGAGATTTATCAAAATTTTGTATAAAAAGGAGTTTTCGAAATATATTCTTACTATCGCGACACAAGTGAAAACGGTATTTTCTTAACGCACAAGTGATAATTGCCTAATATATCAATGACTATAATATTTTGGGATACACACGCATTATAGCTCATCTATCGTCTTAATTCTCGTAATTTTTAACGGTGATTATTAACGTCAGAAAATCGTAAAATGCTTTCATAATACTTATTGAATCTGATTATTCGGCAAAGAGAAGAGAACGAATCATAACGGCGGCCATGTGTTTTAAAAATTCATTTGCTGACGCAAGATTTGCAAATCATTTTTTCCTCTTACAGCTCTTTTGCTGTTTTTTAATATTAATATTCAGACGAATTATGTTTTAGATGCTATATAACTCTACTTTCTTCTTTCTTTTTAAGGGGGAGTATCACATTAATATAAAATATCTTGAATTATATTTAATAATTTAGATATTTTATTTATTAAAATATAAAATATATTATATATATATAATATAGTGAAAATATGCTTATGGGTACTTGCCAGCCTTGCAGAGCAGAATTTTACATATGCAGCTTTGATGTATAACGAGAAAAAAAATAGTTGCTTTCGCGAAAAAGACGCGCGCTAATTCTGCAATGGTTCGTCAATCGATCTCGTAACAAAAATTAGAGAAACAGCGCGGGCGGCATTCGCAGGACCTAGACAGGATGATGGTAAATGATAAATAGAAAATATATAGGCAGGCTACATTATATAGTACCCTCCGAACATGAATGAATAGAACCTGCTTCGCCACTTGCGTATCCATTATAAGTCCATTCGCCCATTCGTATATAATACATAAGTGCGTACTGCACTATGCGTGTATACACTTAACAGTGGCTACTCTGTTATGACTAGGTCACATCCAATTCCTCGTGTCTACAATATCACGATTTATTTATCCTTTCTCTGTCTCTCTGTCTCTTTGTCACTCTTTCTTTTCCCCTCTCTGTCTGTCACATATACACGATGAGCGCGTTGCGCGAGTTTGCTACGCAGCGGATAATGGCACCAAAAGACGCTCTGCCAACAAATTATCATGTCGCGTATCGTCGGAATTAAATCGCCAAGGTTGCACGCGATCGGATAAATTTCACGATTATTAATGATTCGATCGTGATTCTTGCGAAACGCGATTCTCATTTCACGAGATTTATCAAAACCCAATTATGCGTTCTTAGACACCTGGACCCGGCTTTTTGGCGACACTAATCTAATAAAGTGATGAATAACGAATTTATACGTATATTCGATTTTTGTGATGCGGTGTTGTTACTTCATCAAGATTCGATTTAACTCTATGTAAATTAAACTTTGCTTGCAAAAAGGGAAGGGAATCGACAGTTCGGAAATTTTATAATATTTTCGTAAATTTTTTTACTTCAAAACGATCATATATAAAATGCTGGGCGATCGCGCGAAAGCTAATCGGCTCATTCAAATGTCGTGAATTACTATCGAGAGATAAGAATCTGAGCAATCGATAAGTCGAAATCCACCCTTTTTCTCTGCATTCCGACAATGATTATTACAACAGTCTCTATTGAATTTTAACGAAGTTTATTTTATTCTTATCACGAATTCGTGTTGGTATCGAATATTAGACGATGAATATTATTACGATCTGGCACGAACAGAGGCTAAAAATTTCGAGCTCTTCATGATTGCCAATTTTACGGCCGTTTTATATCTCGCGTCACGGAGATTTAATAGTTGTTTAGCGACTTTCATACTTCCGCAGAGTCAAATTTCCAAAGTCCGTTTCCAAGTATATATACATTAAAGTATGTACATGTGTGTATGTGTGTCAATTTTGCCTTGGATCATTTATCATTTAAGAATAAATATGCAAAGTTTTCGTTTCTCCGATTTATTTGCTCTCGGAAAGAGATCTTCTTGGATAAAAATGCAAGAGTTTAATATTACATTTTTTGAATGTATTCGAATGATTGAATTATACTATAATCCAATAAGATTGACAGAACTTAAATAGAATAAAATAATAATAAAAAGATATAAAGAAACGTTTTTTTAGTAAAAATCATTGATTTGTATTTTGACGTATATATATAGTGTATTATTTTTATAATTTGTCTCTTTATATACATAAATTTTAATTTAACACAATATCCGATGATATTCATTGTATTATGTTGTCATTTTGCAGGTTAAAATTGTGTCTGACAAATGTTCGCGTTCGAGAGGAATGTTAGTATACCTAATTCCTCGTGCGACTTATTACCGAATTACTGTCGAGCGTATGGCGCAATTATCAAACTTTACGATGACGCGAATCAGTGCCTTTCTCGCCCTACACGAGGACAGAAGTAAATCCGTCGATTTATAGCCGCGAGAGCGCGACTATCTCGTCGTCGTCGTTCGGCAGGATGTTGTGAAATTGCCCGATCGTTAACAAAAGGTACTCACCACTTATCACATCGCGCATTATGTATGTACCTTTAATAGCCTTCCTACGAGCTGCGCGACATGGATATCGTAAATATATCGAGGAACGATCTCTCGTGCCAAGATCGATGATCGTTAGGCTCGTTAACTTTCGTCGGAAACGGTAATGCACAGAACAATTCTCGATGCCGTTACCGTACTGTACAAGATGTGGAGAGAGAGTGGCTGTCTTTTTCTTATAATTCGTGGGCCCCTCATCTTCGTCGATGAGCTATCGTTATCGAAAGTCGACCTGTCAGATTGAAACGTTTGCACGCGGTGCTCTTAATGGACCGGTGTCAGTCAATTTGTTCCGCGATACGCCCTGCATCGAAACGTAACTCAGGATACTCGAAAATTATCCGCCATCGTATCGAGGCCACAGTCGTAATGTTTCGCGACAGTGTATAATTTTCGCTCGTCGCTCTTATGATAGATTCATTCCGCTCGTGACGGTCGTTTTCATTTTCGGCAGTATATATTATTATCCGCAACCGCCCACGTATAACACGAGAGAGACTCATGGGGAGATCGTCATTTGAACTTATTATTATAATCGTAAAACGTAAACGTGTGCTATTTATAAATTATTTTAAGGTTACTTGTTGGGAAGTATCGATTATAATCTTCAAATATTAATAAATAAATAAAACGACGCAAATAAAGTGCAAACAACGTATAATATTAGAATTTTATTCAACAGAAAATAGGAAGATATTAAATTAAAAAATTAATAGCTTTAATTATAAATTTTAAATGATTCATCATATCTGTTCTTCTTTTTTGTAATAATTTGATATCATTAAAATTAAATTACAACAATAATGCTAAATTACTACAAGAATAAAGAATTGTGGTTAAGTAAAATTAATATTCTCTCTCTGATCGATTAAAAAAATTTCTTATACTTATCATATATTTTTATTTATTTTAAATTTATTCTTAATATTTTTATCGTATTTTTATTGAGATATATTGTAACATTGTTTACTTTACAATTTCTCTGAGATCGACTCTAATTTTTTAATCGAAGGAGAATAAAATTTCACAAATCAATTCAGACACTCGCAGCGACATAATTCAGTTCTCTTATTGGCCGATTTTCTGCAATATTATCCACGTGCCAAAGAATTGTTCCATCCTTCAAAATATCCGTGCATGCTCTGGATTCCAGTCAAGGTATTCCTACCTTCTGATCAGAGCCTGATCTAGCTTTGGCTCTCGAAAACCAGTTCAAAGTCGGCGAAGCATTATGATACTGAATAGACAACCGCGGTCCGTTAACTTCCTATAGTGACCTTTCTACATTAACTCGATTTTACGACTGATACATCATCGTGCGATGGTGCGAGCTCTCGTTTCCGAGCAATCTTTCGAGATTCAAGGAGTAAATAGAGAAAGATGCCCAAATATTTCTTGAAAAAATTTAAAACACCAATTTCATCTTACAAAAGCACATCTAATTTAAAGCATTTTTTCAAATATTCCGTATTTCATATGAAAAGTTTTATAAAGAATTTTTCCATAAATTATTACGGAAGAAAAAAATATTATTAATTTCACTCTTATATTGTATTAAGATCTAAGTTTGTAAGAATCACCAAGTCACGCAGGCTTATCTTATCCAGATTGTCGGCGATTTAATTCAAAAAATTGACGCGAAAAACTTTTAGGAGAAGTAGAAGCGGATGCGCTCGCCAATTTCTCACGTTACGCAGTAATACGCTAGATTATTCAGTAATTCACGCATCTAGCCGCTAGCTATGTCACAATCACGCCGGCCACTCGACAAATCATTCCTCGTTAATGCCGATTTTTTTATTACGAGGAAAAATATTAATTCGTGCCGTTTCTCAGCTGTCTGACTAACGGTCTCTCGCTTACGCCATCAGCCTCTACGCAGGATGAGGGTATTTTCTCTTTCCCTCGACTTTTCTACTCTTCCTTATTATTTCCCCGATGTCGACGCATTGATACCGCCGTCGAGGCGCCTTGTCAAGTAGTTGACCGGCAACCGATTTTCCGCAAGGAAAATCCCAAGACGCTTGAGAGAGATTGTTTTATAGCCGCTGGGAAATTATAAGAGATGTTCGAGAGGACAATCAATTTTTGTATTCAACACATCCGAATTTTACAATCGTAAGAAATGGAATCTTGCAATTGATTCTGACAATGAACGGCGATTCGATTCTTTAAATAAACTTCGAAATGCGATATCGAGATATATCTCGTGTGAAACTGGTTTTCGAAGCACGCGCGAAGTTTTCGTAGCAAAAAGATTTATCTCATTCGCATAAAATTTTTATTAATGTTTGACATTTTATTATCGCGACGGAACAAAAAAAAAAAAGAGAACGTACTTTCTCGCTAATATTTATATTTCTAAGAATTGTAAAATTTTAGAGCAGGCTTTTCTAAATCCACACATACCGACGATTGGTGCGTACATAAAACATGACCACGGTCGTATATCACGGCTATCGGACGCGCGTCGCGGCTGCGATCATTCAAAACGTCCCGACAAATCATTCCTCGTTAAAGACGATTTTTTTCTTCATACTCGAGAAGGAAAAATATCAATTTCTGCCGTTTCCCGCCCATATCTCTTCGTCTGTCTAACGGTCCCTTTCTTTACTGCGCATGTCTATCTTTCATCTCGTCCCTTTCACACTCTCCGCGCCCATCTTTTTCCACATCGGGATGTGATAACCGCGAGAAACTCCGCGCCAGTAAGACAAGGTGTAGCTAAAGGAAGTCATTCGTCGTGCATGAAAAGCGCTTATATTGGGGGTTCGCGAAGGAAAGGGGACGTGCGAGAAAAGATGCGAACACGTAAGAGGAATGGCGTAAGATAGGGAAAAAAGGGTGAGAGCGATGGTATTAACGCAATTTTCTAGGCAACAGTATAAGCGCGGTAAGAAGAGAGACAAGAGGTAATTACCGTGACAGCATCAGTATAACGCATCGCGTATATGCAACGGCTGTGATGCGGCCGTTGATTTCTAGCTACGCTCGATTTTGTCCGGTCGACGCTGAATTACGAGCCGCTCGATATATAACTCGATCGTAAAACCCCCTTGTCTGTTCTCGCGTTGAATTAAACGTGTCTATTCTTATATTGTTTAATCGCGCGACGTTAAAATACAGTAGAAAAGATCGTAAACGTCACATTTAAAATTTCCACAGATATTACGAAGTACGATTTAATCAGGTATTAACTGTTTAATACTAATAGGTCTTACGATGGAATACTTTGACATTACGAAATTATTTTATGAATTTTTACCCTTGGCTCGATTTTCTCAATTTTCTATTCCGTTAAGATCATCGACCACTTCTCATTTGCGAGCTCGGCGCGGTTTATATTTATTATTTGCATTGTCGCGACGTCGGTCTTTACAAGGAGGACTCCGAAGAGTGTTACTTTGATGTAACATAAGGAAACATTAGAGAGAGAAAGAGAGACAAAGAAGTAAGTACGAACCTGGCACTAAGTAGCGAGCGTTCTCGACAATGCGCGACGGGTGTGCTTTTACCTCTACGCTCTTTACCTCTTCCCCTTTTTGGCCATTCAACGAAAATGGCATGCTATTATTGGCATTGTGGCGCCGACGAGAAAAGCGAAGAAGAGGCGAGGTTACAGCAAGCCCCAGTCATCGCTAATTCCCGCCGTGGGCTAACGATCGTGTTATTAGCGCAAATCAAATTGGCGACTGTCTCACGCCGGAACAACGGCTGGACCGCCGAGAGGCGGAAGGAACGCACGGGGAATTAATTTACTCCCGCAGCGGGCGAAAGGGAGTGTTAATTTGCATATCGAAATCAAACGCACGCGCAGTCAAAGTCGCTCCGATTTTCGATGCGTGCCAGCACTTATTTCGTAATGCTTCGACCGTTTATCGTTGCGTTTAAATGCGAAGAGCTGTGTCTGTTTTGAGAAACAAATGTATTTTCGTCATTATGATGTTTGCACGAGGAGAGAACTCTAAGACTTATATCTGTATAATTTTGCATTATCTTTTACCGTTAACTGTGCGCAATTTATTATTATTATTAATTATTAATCGTATGCATGTATAAATTTTTTCACATTTCGTTTTATATTGATATATTATTATTTGTTACTAAATTTTATATTAATTTTTAGTTTAATAAGAAAAGTGTAATAATAACAGAATTAAAGCTTTTTTTCCAATTTTTCTTTTTTTTTTCCGGATAATACTAGTTTTTATCACTGGCATGAATTTTATTCAAAAATGTGGAATTTCGCCAATTCTGGCTTTACGGTATTCTCGCGCCGCCGGAATTGTTTCCCGCGGTCAAGAACGGTAAATTAACACGCTATTGAGTAAGCGTCACGATCGATTATTTATGTATCACTATTATCCGCGATAAGCGACACGATACCAGGCGCCTACTCACGCGTGCCGCGCTAATTATGAATTTTTTCTCCGGCCACTTTTACGAAACACGGATCTGGTTGCGATAAGCTGCGCTAATGTGTCCAATCGCACCGTGTCACCGTCGATGGACACTGACACTGACCGGTGCAAGAACCAACGCGTTGATTGTCGCGTGTCTCGGCACGAAGTCCAACCATCTTATTCGTGAAACTATCGAGTTATCGCGGTGAAGGGCTCGATTTTTTGTTTTCCCTATATCGTATCTCCGCGTGCGTGTTTCCGCAATGTAATCACGAATTACCGTCGCTGAGAGATCGCTCGAGGCTTCAACGGACGTTCGCCGACTTGTGGGACCTTGCGCGTTTACCTGCATACAGGGTGCCCCATTAGTAGTCATTAAACTTTCCTGCATGACTGACTTGCCCGGCTTTCGGGGTTTACAACGTCGGCCTTACGAGAGACTGGCGCTCGCTAACATGCTAACATCCGTATGCGATCTTTAGAAAATTGGATCGTATTTGCATCGCGAATGTGCGCGCGCGCGCGACAAGTTGTCATTATGAAATCTAAAATTCAGAGAGCTACACCGTCCGCGCCGAAGCAATTTACGTTTTTGCGGATATGGCGATTTATAAATTAATTTAAAATCTCAAGCATGATTTTCCTTATTACTATTTTGTTGAATCCAATGTTATGAAATTATGCTATCTGTATTATTAGCACATTTGCATGCGACGATTAAATCGATAATATGGGCAAATAATATCGATAACGCGCAAATTAAAGTTATAATTATTTCATTCATTAGATGAATCAATATCTTACATGTTTTATAAATATCAATAATAATTGCATTATATATAGAATATTATTATATTGGTAATATTCGAATCGACGATTATGTTATTTTGTTTTATTATTACAAGTAGCAATCATTACAGCGATAATAAGCGCGATAATTATGACTATTTATATTCGTGATATTCAAGGAAGGAGGATATTATCAACTTCAAATAAATAAAATAGCGTATTAAATACCGTATCAAGTTCAACGCATAATCCTCGGCCAAGAGCACGGCGAGGCCGATCGTATAGAAACTGTCCGGTGTGTTGTCCAACGCGATTTCGAGGGTCACCCTATATAGTGAAAGGCGCGAAAGAAGCTTTGTGGGTACGGGGATGGTCGCGGGAAGTGTCCGGCGTGTCCGGGAGCGACCGTCCAAGTGCGGATGGTCACCCCGTTCCGGAGGGTCATCCATTGGTTCGCTCTCACTTAGCATAAAAGGGGTAACCAGCAATGCTCGCTGCCATAATGGAACGAGTGTCCCATGGACACATAATTAGGCGCGCAGTCCATGGGAAATTCGGACCCCATTCCGACGTTTTAGCGTCGGGCTGGACGTTTCGCATACGTATTTAAACGGTGGGGTCATCCGCGCGCGGACAGAAAAATCGCAAAGTGTCGACGAGCAGTTGCCAAACACCGAGAAATACGACACGGCACGGCGTGAAATAAATATTTAACGTGATAGAGACGCGCGCTATAAAATCATAGACAATCTGCACCGCGACTCTCGCGATGACGTAAAACAGCGCGCTCACTTTACTCGGTGTTTCCTCATTCGTTCATTTACGCGGCGTCTTTATTGCGCGACTCGTCATCTCTCGCGTAGAAATACAATATTATTGCGAGAAAGACCGATTGAGTGAGATAAACGCATCGAAGCAAATGCGGTATTCGTAATTAGGCATTATCAACTATCGTTGTTGGGAAACGTATCGTTTCTCGTTACGCGCCGGTCTGTTTGCTTAATGACTCGATAACTATTGGCTTTAAAATTATTACACTATGGAAAAATGCTGATCATGTAACGAGAAATGACACGCGGTTATATTCGAGACGGTCGGTGATAAAGTACCGGAGTATCGATTAAAAATTCTCTTTTCCAGAGAAAAACTTTTGATGTTAAAAAATTTGAAGAAAATAATCATCCGTATGACGTTTCTCTCTCTCTCTCTCTCTCTCTCTCTCATATAGCAAGGTTAAAGATGACAGAAAATTGTCATTAATATTCATTCCGCGTGCAATAATGAAATTTGCATATTAGTCAGTTCTTCTATAATCAGAGATTTATTATCGATAACATTAATCCCAATTAAAACTCAAGAATTTACATAGGATATGTCCATGTCTAAACATCTGAATATTAAAATTTAATCTAACAGTCTAATATAATTCAGTCGTATGACAGATTGTTTTTATTGAACTTTTTATCGCGATTGTTTCCTTATATTTTTTATTATGTCAATTAAAGTTTGTATTATAATAAAAAATATATACTTAATATCACATTTAAAAAGTATACTTATTTTATAATAGTGTTGATAAATCACTTTATTCCTGTAATATTCCTTGAATGATCAAACTATAACTTTTTTTCCGTTTACCTCTCTGTACCTTTAAATCTTATTCTTTTACCAGCTTATCATATTTATCGTATACTATACAGGTTTGGCATGCTTCTACCGCAGGCAATAGATTGTCGATCATGCATTATAGACTGGATTGCAAAACATCAGAAGGAATGCTGTCCCGATATCGCCGTCCGAAAAGAGTCTATACGAACCTCAAGGTCGATCGAAACGCACGACTACTACTTGCATTGCAATCACCGCGAAATCAATGTAATTGCGACGAGTTTAATCTTCACTTTTAGATGCGGAAAGATATGCAAATAATCAGACTAATTCTTTACTTTGAGATATATGCAATCTTTTTTGCATTTAATTTATTAAATGAATTGTCACTCTCGTAACACTTTTTTTTTTTGTAATTATTATGTAATTTTAATGTATATCGATATCGCATTTATTTCAGTGACAGAATTAATTCGATTGACGCGGGTTGTTATTATCACTAGTACGCCTAATGATTAGGCATATTTTATTTATTTATTTTCGCATGCCAACGATATCTCGGGATCTGTATATAAACTCATCGAAATTGTACCGGTTTCTCTGAATGTCTGTTCTAGACGCTCGTTCGTGCGAGCCGTTAATTTATTCCCGATACCAATATACCCGGCGTGGCCCTATCGAAAGAGAAATCCGGTGCGCCTACGCATGCGCCCATCGAAATCCCAATTCAATCGAAGGTAAAGACTCACGGGTGCGCTTTATCGGGCGAGTGCTGTCAACGTGACACGTCCAGCTGCAGGTCGATAATAAGTCGAGATCCTTGGACGTATCCTGCCGGATATCCGAGTGGACGATACTCCGAGTCGCGCTTGTACGAGTCTGATAGCACAAGTTCCCAGAAGGTAGGAATCACGCTCACTCACTTTTCTGTTTCTCGTTTCGTATTCGGAGCACTCGGTTTTTCATTAGCACGCGTGTCCTTTCTCAATCGTTGTCGCTCGTAATATCGTCTTCGCGCGATCAAAAGTTTCTCCAGGATCGCGAGATAAATCAGCGACGGATTTTGGAGCTTGCGAATTCGCGAAAGCTCCTCCTTGTCGACGATCCCGCGTACCGGCTGGTCGATTAGCGACGCGCATTCATTAATACGATAATCATCCAATACGTATACGATGCCTCTCGATGATCGCTCTCGTCTCCATCATCTTTATCGTTGTCATCGTCGTGATCATTGCAGCCAACGACGGCGGCGCCACGCAAAACAGCATCGTAAATATGAACGAGATCGTTGGCGATCGATAAGATGAATGAAACGGAGGATGAAAAACACCAAGGAGAAGATATACAAGCGGCACTACGGTATCACTTGCGATCGGAACTCGGTTTAATAAATAAGAAAATCGCGCGCTTGATTTCGTGGACGATAATAAAACCCTCCGTACTTTCTTCCTCTTTACACGGTTGATGCACTTTTCTCTACCTCGACACCGTCACTGTCCGTGTCTCGGCGCGTTTTCACGTATCTCCGATCATTTCGTTATCGCGCCTCCACCTTCGCCGTCCACCTCATCCTCCGTGTTTCCTCGTTTTCTTCTTTTCCTCCACCGCCGTCGTCTTCTCCTTTTCCTCCTTCTTCCTCCTCTTCCTCCTCCTCCTCCTCCTCCTCCTCCTCTTCCTCTTCCACCTCCAGTTTCTCCACCATCGACCAGCGGAGGCGAGTCGTCGCGCTCTCTCCGCTGTCCTCTTCTTCTCTTTCCTCTTCCTCCTTTTTTTTCCTCCGCTTCTTCCTCTGGTCCCGCAACGATCAAACAATCACCATCGCTACCAACAGCACACTTAGTCCCGCCGCAGTGCTACGAGCGGAGGTGTCGTCACGCGCGTCGACTAATTTTCGGACGAACTTTCCGGTTCGGTGTCTTGTATTGGACTGTGCAGAAGTGGCACCTTCCAGTTTCTGAACTTACATCTTGTCAGGTAAGTGTGAGCTTTGCTCGCGCGGTCCCGGGGCGGTGGCGCGCGTGTGTGCGCGCGTATGCCCATACGCGTGTCACCGTGTACGCTCTCTGTGTACGTACTCTTATGTATGCGTGTCGCGCCGCAGACCCGCCTTCTTCCCCACTCTATACACGCGGCTCTATCTGACCTCTCTCTCGTGCGCGTGCTCTCGATCGCCGCCATACGAGCGCGATAGCGCGTTGCGCTCTGTCGTCTTACGCGCTTGTTACTTTGTATGCGTGCGCCGCCGCCGCGGACGGGCCACGCGAGTGTACGGGTTACCCCCGTGTGTCGCCCGTGGAGAGACGACGACCACTGGTAGCTTCGTTCAGGTAGATCAGAGCTTAGACGTTTTCATCTCTCTCTTTCTCTCTGCCATTCGCCTTCTCTCCCTCTCCCTCTCTCTCTCTCTCTCTCTCTCTCTCTCTCTCTCTCTCTCTCTCTCTCTCTCTCTATTCTTCTCCTTCTCTACATATCCCTTCTCAATACTGTTCTCTTTCTCCATCACGCACGCGTCCTCTATGCCCCCCTCCCCCCCTTCCTTCCTTTCCTCTCTTCCTGTCTAGTTCTTTAGATGCGTGAGTGCGTGCGTGACTTCAATGAGGGGACATTTAACGCGTCGCGATCGCGTTTTATCCCTACCAGCCGCGATTCGGTGAGAGAAAGAGAGGGAAGGGCGGACAGGGATTTCCTAGGATTAGATATGCTGTAAGGGTAGCTGAAGATAGTTTTCGCGCGGTAACACTCTCTTCCGGGGTTAATCGTAATTATCCTCGAAAAATAATCCGCGAGATATTTCTTTTTCGTACAATAATATTGCCAACTCGCATAATGAGTATTTTATTTAAAATTGTGCGCGATGATACATGCGCGTGCTACGTTATTGCAATTAAAGCTTAAAATCTGTACGTAATGTATGCATTTGCTCGAGTGCAAATCAAGACGATAGCTCTTGATGATGTTATATCGCCGTTGTATCTCACTGCGCATCGCGTTGAATGACGAGCTGTGGATTAAATAAACTTGTCTCCTCCCGGAATGTATTTAGCATATTTTCGATGACAGCGATAAGAAAGTAT